>NW_020955242.1:65985-91228 GCF_003031625.1 Empidonax traillii | reverse complement strand
AGGGGAAAAATTAATCTATAGACATGGCAATTTTATGTCACAGGTAACATCCTATAGGATTCTGCTCCACTCATGGTAGGTCAAATTCAATCATCAAACATAAGAGTTTGGTTCGTATTTGATCCCCTCACCTTAGTCCAAAAATGTACATTTGAAATCAATTGTCTCTGTTCAACATCACAGGAAATTACATATATCCCAGAACTGATTCAGGTATGAGTAGACTCAAATTACATTTTCTAATGCACTGAAATACTTGTTTTGGTGATGACACTGAGGAATAAGGGAAAACAAGATAACAACTAGACTTATACTTATCCCTGATATGCAAGCAAGATGTTTTTTCAATTTACAGTGCAGTTTTACATTGATTTTTGATATGAGAAAGCTCTGTCGAGTTCTCACTAAAATTTTTAACCATGTGTACTAAACTTCCAAAAGACAAAAAAGTCCTTTATATTTTCAATATAGCATCATTTCTCTTGTGCCTTCACCTACTTGTCCATGTTGATTAAAAGCATTCATTGCTTTCCTAAGTGTAAAATTACACATATGTAAAGAATTTTCAGAGAAGAGCTCCTGAACTCTAACACAGCGTAGAAAATATGGTCAGTATTTTATATATATGCTTTTTTTTTCATATTCTACAATTTCTCATGTGACTGGCATTACTTTCAGAACAAACACACACACACAAAATCAGTGTAAAAAGTTACATTCCTTAATTCCAAGATGAACCTTTTTAACCTCTGCCAATGCATGGAACCTCTAAACAGGGTCCTTAATTCAGACAAAGCATTTCCGCACATTCCTAAGCCCATCCATATGTGGGATGCTCAGCTTCATGTAACACTTGTGCTCCATCAGCAGCACAGAGCCACATGTTCGAGTCATGTCCTGAACTGGGACAGCTCTCCAAGCTGGGCCAGACACACAATTGCTAAATACTTTTGAAAATCCCATCTGACATTTCTCAAGAACGCTTTTCTTTGCCACTTCTCTCATTCATAAGCTCTCCAGGTTTCTAGGATGTACCACATATCCAGGCTAATATCATAGGAGATCCACCTTCCACAGTACTTTTAGATTGCTGCTTCCAGTTTTCTGTGTCACAGAAAGATTTTTTTTTATCCCCAAAGCATTCAACACGTTATTTCTTCCTATAAATGGTTACATTCCTGATTTTCCTACGTTTTGAACAAGCTTCCAGGCTGAAACAGGAAGAAACAATATTCGGTCCCTTTCTCACAGAAAAAAAAAAACAAAAACCAAAACAAACTCACCACCAACAATGTCTATTTCTAGTACAAATATTTTCATCCTGCAATAATTGCAACACTTCAATATCATGTTTATTATGTGTGACATAAACATCAGTGGTTGCATTTTTTTTTTTTTTAATTAAAACAGTTTAAAGTATTTTGTTAGGAGTACCCAATAGTTCCCCATTTTTTCAAAGGTGTACCTGTGATAATGACAGTGTTGTTCTTCCACCTGTTCACACTAACTGAACAACAAGCACTCACTGTCAAAGACTCTGGAAAGTCACTGCTTATCTCAGATCAGTTTGTACAGATCCTCTCTACATTACAGTTTTCAGTAAATCATTACTAGGATATGAATCATAAAAACCAGAAAAAGGTTTGGTTCTGTAGACAAGTTACTACAACGAAAGTGAAGGTGTGGGGTTATAAGCACAGCAGCTACTCTGCAGTACCTTCTCTTACACATGTCCTTACTGCTCAGTGAACATGAAGTTGTTTCTCTCCCCACCTTCACTGCGCTGAATGCCACCTCACTGTTACTGGGATGGGGCAATTGTTCCAAAGTGGTCAACTGGGGCAAACCTCCCAGGTTGCCTGAGGATAACTTGTGCTTATAGCATTTCCAAGACTAATCCCTCTCCCTTATCAATTCCAGTTGGGCAAAAGGTTATTTGAAAGCAGGAGAACAAATTTGCAAAGCAGCCGGAAGCAATTTCCAGAGTGGGTATGTCTTAGCAGGGAGTTGCTCACACTATTTCCAAGCAAATGCATGAACTCTTGCCATCCTGCTTGATGATGCAGGTTTTCAAGGAAGCCATAAATATTTTTAGTTCAATTAAGGCTGCATTGTAAGAGATAGGATTTAATTTTCTAGTTAGCTGCTTACACTGAACTGGAAATGGCTGTGTAGCAGTCATGTCGACTAATGAGGTACTCCAAGAAGCAGCTGGTTACTCACTCTCCAAACATGTACATACACTCAAGCTTTCAGAATGACTCAGTCAACACCTGAAGATGAGTCTTGAAAGCTTGTTTATGTTGTAGCAGGGTACTGTATGTACTATAGCTGGATGTACTTACTAATCCCAGCAGTTAATGCACAAATCTATACAACTGCAAATAATAAATTTCTGGCCTCCCAGAAGCTGGAAATCTAGATGTGATGTTAAATAAGGAATTACCATCAAACCACACTGGAAAGTTCCTAAGACCTACTCTTTAGACTCTCAGTGTGCTGCTGATGCAGACCCCTAACTCCCCTGACAGTAAGTGTTTCATAATAGATCTTGCTGGATGCATGTGTTAGTTCTGATGGCATTCAGACCTCCACTGCTACACACACTTCATGTGTTTTAAAACAAAGGTCATTTGGTGAAGATGTTATTAGTTACTGCATATGATTTTGCCATGTTGACTACTGTATACTGTGATGTAAGTGGGAAAAATGATGGCAGTGAATAGATGTAATTATATGTAGAACCAGTGACACGCCACATACAATTCGGAAAGTACAACACAATCAGAGTGTCAATTATTTAAACCATAATTAACATAGCTCTGCATGTCTTTCCAAGGCTCTCACAGAACATAGAGCATTGTTATAGTGGAAGAAAAGAGAAAATAAAATATTAATGGAGGACTGCTTTGTTCTCAGCACAGTGAGATAGAGGTGGTTGTAAAAACCGGATTCCTGCAGTTGCTACCGCTTTAATTAGGAAGGTCGCTATCTTCCTAGACTTCCTTGGATTCCTTTAATTTCCACAGAGGAAAACGGCTTCTGAATTTTATTGAACACAGTTGAATTTTTATTTTCAAAAATCAAAACAGAAACATTTCTTGGCATCTGTTATGAGCACTGGGTGTTATTTGCTCTTTAGAGATAAAGCTGTTTTTATACAGGGATATAGCTTGTGGGGAAAAAAAAGAAGGGCCAAATATATTCGTACTGGGAAAGCTGCTCAACAGGGATATCACAGTCAGCAGAAAATATCTAGCCAACCTAATTCATCCCATGCTAGAATCCACTTAAGGCCAAGGAAATACAATAGATAATATATAGTTTCACAACACTGATCCAAATGCTGACATTAACTCATTCGTACCTGGAATCTAGCAACTTCTTTTCTGGAAAAACAACTCAGACAGGCACAAGAGCTTCAGCTCCACTTCACACTGAAGTGGAGATGGCAATGGTAGGAAATCTTCTGTGTTTCTTGGTTAAAGGAAAGCTTTGCTATTCTTTATCCAAGTTATAGTCCAGATGGAATCAATGACAAAACACACCAAACTAACATAAAACAGTGGACGAAAAAATTCCTAAATAGAACTTATCAATGTTATATTAAAGATATTTGGAGCTTCAATTATATACATACTATTTAGCATAAAATTAGAAAAATACCAGCCATGCATTAGGAGTGATTCATATATTCTGGTTTATATTTGGTTATAAGTCTCCATTGTATCTGTAATTGTTTACAGAGCTGATAATGAAAACAAACTACAAACTATGAGAATAAGATATATCTTCCTTTTGTATTTTTATGGATTTTATATCCTTTCACTTAAGTGTGGTATGGATTCATTGGTTCTATGAGCTATTCTTGTGCAGAAGGAATTCATGAACCACCATCCACACAGCACTTAGAACTAATGTACTTTTAACCCAGCACATTCTCCCCACTATGATCTGTCAAATGAAGATACACACAGGCTTCTGAACCTTTCTTTCTTGGACATGACTTTAGTTAAAGTTGTTTGTATGTAGGGAAAACAAGATGGGAAATATGAGATTACCCATGTGCTGCTCAGGGTAGCTCCAACTCTTGTGTCTCTGCCTTTGAATTAAGAAAGGTTTTCCTAAATCTAAGCCTGAAAATAGTCAGCACTGCTCTTTTTAGAGCAAAGATTGTTGGATGTTTGAATTAATTCAATGCAAATATGATTAAGTTGCATTTACTTACATAACTGAATGCAAAATTACCTTTCATGAACCCAAGATGTCTGCATTGGATTAGAATTGCAGATAGTTTGGAAGATGGCAACTAGTGCCACTTTTCACATATCATTTATTCGGGTACAGTTTCCATAATGTGGTTTGTAATTGCATGAAACTTCGTATTTTCCATAAAGATGTATGCGAATGGAGCTCAAGACCTATTTAGAAGACTTAAAAGATTCATTGCTCTTGTGATGGCTTCACATTTGAATGAATTTCATTCAAGTATCAGTAACCTTATTAATAGACCCAAACACTTCTGCTTTACCATTTTTACTAAACATGCCTTGTTAACAGATATGCTTTAAAGGTAAATCAGCAGAGAGAGTGCATCCTTTGAACTATCACCATGAAGCAGTTCCCACAAGAAGGAATGGCACTTACAGAGAGCATTTACAAAACACATCTGTACCTTTGCACAGCTACCTACAGAGGGGCATCCTACCACACAGACAGGTAAGGCAGGGGGTAGATAAAGACCAGAGGAGCCTTAAGTATTGGTTTAGTTTGTGTTTCACAGGTAGTGAAAAATATTTTTGAAGTTCTATAAGAAGTTTATTATTTAATTCTTGCATTTTTTTTTTTAACCAAAGAAGGAGAAAGAATTTTGAAAGTGGAATGCACATTTTTTCTTTTGCTTACTAAGAACCAAAATGGCAAATTAAAAAAAAAAAAAAATCAAAACAAACAAAAACCCCACAATGACCAGCAAGAATTGTCCCAAGAACTAGGTGGCAGACCTGGCACTCACTCACTTTCAGCACAAGGAAGTGCCTTGCTGTATGTCCCATTCTGAGGACAAAGAAAGCAAATACAGCTGTGTAATAAAACCAGATATTATTCATTACTATACTGATACAGTTCAACCACAATTTGTAAGCAAGAAAATACGAGATCAGACTCTATAACTGGAGTTAAAGTTTAAGTGAAATAAATATAAAATCACACTGTTCCTCTCAAACTCAAGAATATAGATCTAACCAGGTTTGAGCAACAGAGCAGGCCAGTCTGAAGGCAGGTGTGCTGCTGAGCAGAGAGGAAAGAGAAATCTAAGACTGCTGCTTTTCCATGGAAATTTAGATTACATTTTACTCCAGAGCTCTGTCCTGAGAAAGCATCCTTATGATCTGGTTTGTGAGATTTTCAGCTGTCAGAACTGGAACCTCCTGGAAATACACAGTGCAGCCCTTTTGGCTCACCTGCCTCCACGGGCAGTTGCAGGGATGTGACCTCCCATCATCTCCCTGCTCAGCCTGGTCCAGGGCAGGGGAGGTGGCTGCAGGTTTGCAGACAACTTTTAAAGAGAATCATAGAGACTTTACAGAAAAAAGACTGTAAAACCATATAGCACGTGGTTTGGACATATTTAGATATGTATTTTCAGAGAATAGGTCCTGATAAGAAAGCTTAATTTAGACAGATGCATGTGGTGATTTCACAAGTAGAGCACATGATAAATTCTCAGGAACTGAGCACTGTGTCATGTTCAGTGCAAACATACGTGGACTTTAATTTAAAAATTCTGCAAAGCAGGAGAGAGTCTAATCACAACTAGAATTCAGAAGTAAGAAAAGGATAAGATGTGAAGAAAAACCTAAAATTTAAAAAGTAAAACTTTTGATAACTCAAGTGAAAGTTTTAAAACTTACAAAACAAGTTCTGGGGAAAACCAAAGTCTTATGCTGCCATAAGTCATAGTGATTTGATTAAGGAGGTTCCCAAGGAAATGTCAGCAGGACAGCATTCAGAGAGCAAGGAAGGCATGCTCTAGTAAGGGTAAATGAGAATATTAAACACAATAAACACTTATAAAAAAGCTAAAGACAGATAAGAACTATCAAAAATAGAAGCTGCTCAGGCAAAGCTAAGCCAGCCACATCATTCTGCAGATACACAGTGTGTGTCACTAACAAGTCAGCATTGCTTACACATAACAAAAGAAGAGCTAGAAATAACTAGAAACTTTTAAATGTTGTGATTCAGAAGTTTCTAAAATGTAAATCTTGCAAGTTAAATACTGTATCAACATTCACTTCATTAAAGATACAGAAGAAAGCAAAGAAAGGCATCTAGTTTTCTTTTCATTGTTATCAGAAGAGAGCACAGTACCTGCAGGAATAAAAAGGGCCAGGATAAAAATCTGGAAAAATTATACTTCCCTGAAATAGATGGGGGAAATAACGCTGCTCTTCTGACAGAGAAAAGCTTGTCCACCAAATTGTTTGTAGTGATACAGGAGAGAGAATGATCTTGGACAGTCTATAACACAGAATCTTTTACTTCCTTGGTTGTGATTAGTGCCAAAACCAGTATTAAAGAACATGAAAAGGACTCTAGGAAGTTTAAACTCTTGACAGGTACCATCAGTGCAATTGTTTTCCAATCCATTATTTATTTATGCTTTTTTTCTATCTACCAGACAATGAATACTACCATGTTGATGTTTTTATTCCTTCTAGTTAGTTTCTTTAATTTTATATTTACTTTTATCTCAGATGGTTGGGTTTTTTCTTCCTGGTAAGCTGTCTATAATAAGAAAGTTTAGAAAAAGGCAAAGTAAACAGCCATTTAGTAACAAAGCTTTCCCTAGGTACCTTTTTATTCCAGGGACAGGGAAAAGTGTGCTAAATTCAGATGTCACCATGTGGTCAGGGCTGACAAATGTTGACTATTTCTTAGAATAATACTCATGTTGTAGCTGTCCTCTGTGGTCCTTTGGGGTTTTGTTTGCTGGTATGTTAGCAAAACAGAGATCCAAACATGAAACCTTTCTTTCCTCAGTGTGGGTGTTCAGGAAGTTATATGCCTGTGAAATCCATAGGATATAATTGAAACAGTTTTGCAATCTAATGAGAGACAACTCAAAATAGGGCCTTTGTGGTATTTGCACATTGAAAACAATTGGGAATTTTCCCTGAAAAATAGCCAAGGACTAAATCCCCAGAGCAATATTTTCCACTGCACCAAGTCTACACCAGGGCACCATCAGTCTCATTTAGGCCTCAAAAATAAAGCTTAAAAGGACGCAAATGATATATAGGTCTTGGGCTGAGCCTCAGCCCAAGAATAAATTTCTCCTGAAAGCAATTTTATGTTGCTTTCATCATCACTGGCAAAGATCCTGCTTACTAACACTATAAAACACTTCCTGCTTGGAGCCTGATAGCAAGCAGTCCCTCTCCTAACTTTAACCAAACAAGAGTAACAATAAAATATGGTTTGTACCCATTTGGGCAATTATCACTAGATGCTGGAAAGTAATAATAGTGTGACTACACAGTAGATGGTCATGTTTCCAGAATGAAATTACACTAGGTCCGGAACAGGAACTGGTTCTAACCACACAATAAAATTTAGCTAAAAGTTGAAAAATGCAGTTCAGTCAGGGAACAGTCTCCTTGTCTTAACTCTTGCTGTTTCATCTCTCCTGCCGCTCTGCCCCTGAGCCCTGAAGATCCTTTGGTGCTCCGCAGGGAGTTAAACAGGGTCCTTGCTCAGAGGCCTCGGAAAGCTCCTTATCTACAGATCTCAGCACCTTCTTTTGTTACACTGGGCTCTGTTTGTTTCTCTGTTAATCTCAGTAGAGTCTTGTATTCTTTTAGCTTTTTGCCCTTTCACGTGAGGGATTAACACAGTCGCTTGCAGGCTTTAGTTGAGACCTGCGTGTACCTCCGAAGGGGCTGCTGCCCCCGCCACTGTGGCATCCAGCTTTTGCAAAGCCTCCTGAAATGATGAAACACCCTAAACCCAAGAAATTTTAATCTGAACTGACATTTCAATGGCAATACTGAGGTGAACGATAGATGCAGACGACAGAGGACGGACAGGAACCTCTGCCGGATGGTGGGACGGGAGTGAATACCCGGGCGCATTAGGCAAGGGGAAAGGTGCGGCAAAGGAGCAGTGAAGGTGCCTGGGGCAGCCCTGCTGTGGGCACGAGCAGCAAAGGAGTCGTGCTGTACATGACAGGAGGGAGCAGATGGCATTGTAGGTGACGGTGGGACTCTGTGTGGGAGAGGAGAGCTGCCTGACAGGGTGCAGTCACATACAGCGCGAGAGAGGGATGTTGTCGGTGCTCCGGCGGCAGAGGCAGAATGCTGTAGGAGATGAAGGTGGCTGGATAACAGCTCTGCCAGAACATTACAGGTTTCAGGCAATGGTATCACACAACCCGCTGTGCAACACGGGCTGGAACAGGCAGTCAGCAGAGTGTGACACAAATGCTGAGCTTCTAAGAAAAGATACAAATCTTGTGAGAAACTGAAAAGAGGTGAAAGGAAAGGAAGGGGGTTGCAATTATAAGGCATTTACAAAGCCCTGCACAATTTCAAATGCTGTCAGTACAATCAAAAATGGTTGCATGATCTGGATCCAAACTAGAATAATGAGAGAATGCTACTGTAATTTTACCATGGTAGCATATATGCCATAGCTACACCGAGAGGAACAGCACACCAAGAGAAGTGTTTGATGTAGGATTTTTAACTTCTGTTTCACACTTGTTTTCTATTTAAAAAAGAACAGAAAGTCTGCTGTCAAATAAGCTTAGTCTTTCTCATGGAAGTTTATTTAATCTGCAGCTTTACCAAAAGCCCTTCCCCTCCATCTCAAAATATATTCTTTCAGTAAAGCAAATACACTAATTTCTATTGCAAGGCATGCAGTTACCTCAAATAAGCATGTTAGAAAAGGACCGTTTATTTGGCAGGGGGCAGGGAGGGTTGACAGCTTTTAAACCTTTACATTTTCATATCATTCTGATTATTAGGAAATTAGAAGCAAAATGACCAGTTGATATTTAAACCTAAATGCTTCTGAGGCAGTTCCCTTGTGCATTTTTTTCTTTACTATTTTTACAACAGAATCTGAATGTATTCGTGATTTCAAGTGTTGGCCTATTTTCAGCAGTGATTATGATGGTACCACAATGTGCAACTTGACATCTCCTCCTCTCCTCTCACTCAAAGTCTCCCAGGGCCAAGTCATTTCACACAGGCTTGCTTTAGGCATTTATTAAATATGCACCTTCCAGTAGGGTTTAAAAACACCAACTAATCTCATCAGAGGCCAGAGACCTCCAGATATGTAAATCTACATCTGTTCCTCTTCAAAGGAAAGATTCTCCTGGATTACTCCAGGAGAAATGCATCCCACCCGGATATAGCCACTGAACCAGAGAAAAAGAACTCCCATGGCAAACGTGCCACCTCAAACTCACCAAGATCCAACGACAATGAAATTACACTTAATGTAATTCACTGTTAGCTTTAAGAAGCAATTAAGCAAAAGGCAGTACAGCACTTGCCGTAGGCTGTTGGTTCCAACAGGGGCCAGTGGAAAGAGGCACATAATGTTAAAATTGGTAACGTTAGTATTAACATAAGGATGAACTGTAGGTGGCTACTCGACTACAGTGCTGTAAAATAGCAGAGTCCATTAACGAGCAGCAATCACTCTTTCCTTTTTTCTTTCTTTTTTTTTTTTTTTTAAAGTGTGCTGTAGATGTTTGCCAGTGAAAGCATGAAGCAATAATTAACTGTCTATTAGCCTTTTATAAAAAGCAGGATTCCCTCCCTTCCTCCCAAATGTCTCACCCGTATCCTCAGCTTCCATACTGAGAGGGGAGATCAAATAATTTTATGAAAAATATTTCAAAGCTATTAGGAAGGGACTACACATTTTACTACAGTAGAGCAGTCTCGCACACAGAACATTCGTGTCCCAAGAAGGAATGAGCCCTTACTCAGCTTTTTACTTCTCATTTTGTATAATATCACTTTGAAGGCGAGCACAAAGGATTTTTCGAAGCACCAAGTGATGTACTGTACATGTATGATGAGTTTCACGTTAGGATTAGAGATGCTTACATATATCTTAAATATAACCCTAAAAGAAATAAATTTGTTAGCCAGAAATTATGGTGAAATCTAATCTATTTTTCATTCACTCATATCCCCATTGTTTCATTGACTACCATTCAAATTCAGAATTTGGTCATCACAAAAAAATAATCTTAGTGTTCTATTGTCTCCTGTTTTCACATTTTTCTTTGAAGGATTTTTGGTAATCTGCAGACTTTTTGTCTGAATCAGGCAAGTAAATATCAGTCTATCTCATTTGGGGGAAAAGTATGGGATGGAACATTGTTTAAAAACAGTCCTGAAATACAGCAGATAATTTTGTCATTAAATTATGTACTCAAGTTTCAGCTACTTAAAATACATGTATATATATTTCTGAGGTTCCTAAAAATTTCCTGGTTGATACAATGGTCTGTACATTCTGAATTTCATATAACTAGAAGACGCTGATGTAGTGATTTTATATATGCTTAGGGTTTATAAAAGCACAACTTTTTGATTAAAGGATTTGAAGATTTTTATTTTATTTATTTATTGATCTAACAAAATGTAGCAACTAGAAAGATGTAGGGGGCATATCCCTTGAAATAGACAGCAAAGAGGTGAAAACGTTTTGAAAAGAGTGAAAGACATTTTAAATTACTTAAAATAAAAGTTCATGCCAAATGAAGCCATCATGTAAAAAGTGAAACTCATATGCTTAATTACAGCTTATATTTTTCTCACAGATAAGATCTGAGCGAACTGTTTAAAAGTCAACATTATCTGTCATAACAGCAGTTCTACCTCTCACATGGCAAACAAACTACACAAAAAGGAGGGAAAGATGAAACAAGGGATATGGGCAGTGTGAATGGACCTAAATCTTTTAATTAACACCCTCTGAAAAGCATACTCTTTTTCCACCAAACTAATAAAAAGTGTGAGTGTGGGGTCTTTGTTGTTGTTCAAGCCTTGCCTGTGCTCTAAGGAACTGAGAAAAGGCTAATCAGGGTTATTTAAAGCCACTTTCTACTTGCCAGGCTCCAATATCTCATTAATTCACTCTTAGTTGGCATCATTGTCTGATAGTGTTTGAAAATCACCAAAGAAACAAGGATTTCCCCTAATCCTGTCCATCAGAGGTAACTCTCTGGAAGACGATACCAGCCCATCGTATTTAGGACATGGAACAGAAGTGTGTGCACAGGGAAATATCCTGTTCTCACTGCAAACCTCCATTCTCTGTGGCTCAACACACACCTGACAAATCTAATGACAGGATGCCTGTTTAGGCCTGAACTTCACAAAAAAAGAACAGATGTTATGATGGTAGTTTAAAGCAATTATCCTGAGTAACTAATCTCTGCTTGAAGCTACTGCCTGGATTCTTTAATCACATTGGCAAGAGCTTGACACAAGCAAAATTAATAGTTGGTCATGTGTGTGTCTTACTTGAGTAGAGTAAGAAAATTTTGATTTTGGTCATAGGCCAGAAAAGCAATTGCATCAGCGACTTTGTTGTCGTCATAAACTACAGCATTCAGTGAAAGATGAGGACTGCCATTCTGGGATATTTGTCATGGAACAACACTAACTCTGGTGACTGAAGGAAAACCTTGATTATACCAGTATGCATATCTTCAGCTGAGCCATCATCTTTGCCATGTCCAGGGACAGTTGAACTGAGTGTTACTTCCCTTTCTAAGAAGTTTCTCCTCTGCACAAGCAGCCTTTATTGCCCACCCATGTTAAAAGCAACACTTATATTCAAATGATGTTTTAAAGGAACAGCACATAGCGGAGTGCTCTCTTGGCAGTGTTTTCTCTCCTGACTATGACCAGGCCAGGCCAGTTTTGGTGACCAGCTGGCCTTCAGACCTAACTCTTTACATAACTGCTCATCATCCCAGTTTCTTTTCAATTCTTGTAAAGGGGAAAAAAAAAAAAAAAAGATTTCCTTATAAGCTGAGTGCAGTGACACAGCCAATAAGAACCAAAGCTCTCAGTCTAGTATGAAAAATACTTTCAAAATGTTACGCTTTTAGCATTACAATGGTTTTGTCTTCTGATACTTTACTTATTTTGTAATATACATCCTTGCCATTTGATTTCTTATTTTTTTATTATGTATAAAGTTAAGTTTTAAAGGATGATGTAAAATTTCCATTATGGAGTTGTATCCCAGAATATCCAATTGTCACGACCATACTTATCTCTTTGTGAACATTTACTATATGTGCTCAGCAGGAAAGATTCAGATGTTTCATCATATAAAGCATCTTCAAACTCTTCTAAGGAAATGAATGTCCTCAGTTCACAAATTACCCTTACAGTTCTCCAAAACCAGGATCTCTTTTAATTGTTTTATTTTAGGTAAGTCAAAAATTGAGGAAGAGCGCCTATATGACCTGTACTGTAATTAGCACAGGTGAACCGTGATAGAGGTGATGTGAGCTACCATAACTCCCAACACCCCAGCTCAGATGCAGTTAGCACTGAATTTACTGCTAATCCCAGAGCTCTCAAAACCATTGTGGTATGTATGCTCATTGGTTATGGTTCATTGAAAACACACATGAAATAGGGGTGCCTGCCTCCTGCAGTTCTTGGTTCCCACCTTAGAGCCCTTGCCACTGACTTAGATTTCTCCTGTTTATAAGCAAACTTTATTCTGCACCACTCACAATCAAAGACTTCTAGAGTTACCAGTAGACAAAATAAACAATTACTTCAGCAGCAATCCATTGCAGACAAGTAGGCCAGTGGCAGTGGTTAGTGCTGCTATTACTGTGCTCTGATACTTTCTGACAGGTTTTTCTTCCATATCACAGGCAACTGTCCCAAACTCAAAACTCTTCATTCAATTTTTCACATTTCTAAGTGCAGTTTCAATTTTAATCTATATCTTTAGAAAAAGCTTACTTTGTCTCATGCATTCTATAAACCTTTTACTATTATGGGGAAGGAAGATGTAAGTATTGATTCTGGCCTAGGTAAGTTTACTGAATCACGGAGATACACGCTGAAACTGCAGCATAAAATGTATTCTATAAAACAAAGAGAAATGAGTGGAAAATGATTGCAGCACAAATTGCTTATGAATCCCTATAGAACACAGTGTTACAAAGAGCAAAAGGCAGAGAAGTCCTTATATCAAGCAGTATGCAACCTAAATGATACAAATTTTCCTGCACCTCATAAAATTAATGCACAGATAGGAAGAATATGCCACAAAATTTGTCATTAAGTTAGTAGGCAAGCGATGCAAACCTGTAGGGTATGGGCTTGAAGTTTTTTTTAAGAAAAGGTAGTGTCTTTAACCTTTAAATACTGGGAATAGTTTTATAAATCTTCTTAAGGTTCGTGGCTTCATTAAAAGATCAGCTAGTATTTGCATCATATCCAAGGAATGCAGACCATAGAAAAAGATTTCACACTTAGTTTTAAATCTGTGCCATTTCAAATCTCCAAGTTAGCTAACTGTGTAGACATTTCAGAAGTTAAAAATATTATCTTTTTGTGTATTGGTGACATAATAAAAATAGATACATCATTTCCCCATATAAAATGAGAATCCAGTGAGTAGACTAATGTAGATAAATGGGAGCTTTCAATTCTGCTGGACACCTCACCTTATATTATATTACAATGCTACTTTATTGCCACTGCTGTGGTTGTGAAGTGTCACCGACTCTTTGGCTAATTAAAAGATGGGCAGCAGATTGCCATTAATGAGATTTGGCTTCCACAAAATAAGGCTCTCTTGGTGTGTGGCTGTGTAAGTCAGCTAAGAGAATCAGACCTCCCCTTAGATGAAGGGAATCTGTACAGATCACATCGAAGTAAATCTAAAAGTAATCCGCTGTATAAAGCAATGAGCTTTTTGCAATTGTATTTCTGAGTGTATGCAGGGGTCCCCCTTAGGGTTTACAGCCACAAAGATATCACACTCACTTGAGCTGGGACCTCCGAAGAAATACATAGCCAACAGAAAACAAAGATTTAGCTTTCAGGTCTGCTCCCAAGTATATGAACACATAAAAAAGCCCAAACCTAACTAAAGCTATTCTTCTCCATGCTTCAGTGGAGATGGAGGAGAAAAAGAAAAAAAAAAGATACTTACATAAAAAATTTCCACTAAAGAGCTTCTCTTAAGACTTTTATCCCCAGTAAGACCTTTATTCTTCTGACCTTTTCCAAGATCAAAAAAGATCAAGAGGTGAAAGAGCTTGATCTCTTGTGTGGTAATGACCCTATTTTAGCAAGCTACTGAGTCCATTAAAAAAAAATAAACAATATCATCTCTCTTATCGAGTCATACCTAGAAAGACAAAAATGTACAAGTTCAGACCAAAGTCTGATGACTTCAGGGAACTTTACCTAGCAGACTGCAGTTTGAACAAAGGGAATGTAACATCTCCTCCTTCTGGAAACACACTGATGTTGAAGCCTTCGGGAGGGGAAGCCCCAACACTCTGCACCCAAAGATCAGCCAGGATGACATGATTCACCGGCCACCCTTCCTGTTGCCAGGACAGGAATTTTACCATGTGGTTTCCTCACCCTCAGGCTGTTACCCAAATCCTTCATTTGCAGAGAATTCTACCCAAGAAAGGGCACAAGAGGGTGCTCCATAAGATGTGAAGGCTTCCATATCAAAGCTGGAAAAACTCCAGTGGAAATTGCACATGGGCTGTTGGAGGGCATTTGGCTGTACAAGTCACCTCTAGAATATATAAAGGCAGTAATAATCTCTGGAAAAGATTTTCCTAGTCGAGTTGCACCTGGGATGAATTCAGCTCAAGATCCTTGGAATTATTTTCCATTCTCAAAGCTTTAAGTAACTCTCAACAAGACAAACATACGTGTAGGGTGTTGACCCACATGCACCAGAAAGTAGGCCAGCAACTGTCTCCATGGGCTCAAAATTATTTCTGGCACAATTTTGTAACTGTTTTATTTTTCCATTAAGTGGGATAAACACTTGCTGGATCATCAAGTAGGCGGTCACTGTTTGAAACAGGAGTTCTGCCTACACAAGCCATTGGGCTGACCACAGACAACAGTTCTTATTTTCCTAATCTCAGCAATATATAGTTTTATATATAAATAATATATAAATTATATATAAACTATATTTACCTATATATGATATAAAATATACATGATCTGCACGCATAAAATTCAAATACAGACTTTAGAATGGATAAATACAGACTGCCATTCCAAGACTTCCCAACACCTTTCCAAGCTGCTTTGTGTAGTTGTGTTTGACAACAGTCTGAGCTGCAATTTGAGGGACTTGAAAGTTCAAAGTCATGTCAGAGTTTCAGTTCCCTCTTTCTTTCTCCCACTTATTTGAATTGTTTCTGCTTTTGGTTTTTTTTCTTAGAAAGTGTGTTTTCAGCAGCTAACTCAGGGGAATGAGTTATGTTCTCTTCCCAAATCTGTAGAGAACTTTGTCTTGCATTCCTCATACATAAAATGAAATCAGAATTTAAGTCACCAGGTTTAGAAACAATGGATGTTTTGAAGTACTTTGATGCACATCGGTTCCATATCTGTCATACTTTAATAGTTTAAAAATAAACGGTAAATTACAGAAACAAAATACATTCAGAGAAGTCTTTTAATTAAAGGCACTTTGCTGTCCACATTCAGGATACTGAGATTCCTAGGAGACTGCTGATTTGATATACAGCATATGTCTATGACAGACAGAAGGATCAATAAATACATGCTTTTTTCCTACCATATAAACCTTTTGTTTCCGCTCCCCTGGTGCACTTGGAGAACTTCCCTACATTAGATTAGCTAATCTCCAAGTGATACCAACATAAAAGGTGAGGCTTTTTTTTGCCTGTTTTATGACTCGTCCATCATGGGTTAATATTTTCAAGTTTTAATTTAAAAGTGCAAAAGGAAATACTGGCCACAAAGGACCTGCTTTTAATTTAAGAGACCTTCCAATTAATAGGAGAGCTTAATTAAAGCATTTGTTTAAAGTCCATAACATGAACTTAGTGGTGAGAATCTAGAGGTGCTCGATTAGATTTTTTTTCATGTATAAAAGTAACACTACTGACTTCTAAAAAATGTCTTAAGCAGTCATTGCTATTCAGAGAACGGTTGCAAAAATTAAAGCCGGGCAGAACTGTGTCCCTTTCAAAAGTGGTGGACAGCTCAGTCTTGGTGGAAACACACCAAATACTATTCAAAATAAATTCATGTGTTTGCAACAATCTTTGATATGTATAAAAAATTTCTGTATTTCCCCACAAATGTCTAACCTTTGGCCACTCTTTAGTGAAGCTGCATTTTCTACAGTGTACTCTTGGAGAACAAAGTACAACAGCAACTGGCAAAGTTTTTGAACATACTACTGGAGGGAGGCTCAAGGAGCCAAAATCATTATTTTTGTATGGAGTGTTTCATACCAAACACAAACACTGGGGGGTCTTGACTGAACTCCTTTGCCCTCCTGCCGTTTATGCCTGTGATATTGGGCAATTACACAGCTTTGGCTGAAATAGCATGTTGGATAGGAAATTTCTCACTTATTGTGGGTTTTAGACTGTACTTGTCAACAAAAATGAGACCATATAGTAATCCTAATGAATTTATGGGGCAAATAATCTCGCTTCTCTCCTAAGATCTAGCCACCTTCTGCTTTTTCCATCCTTTAAATTGGATACACTTTGCTCTATGCAGTTTGAAATTTAAAGGAAACCCAGGTCCCAAATTAATGTAAAACTACACCACAAATAAGAGTTCTATGGCTGAATAAGTCTGCGGGAGTTGCAATTAATGAGACTTGGCAGTGGCTTTTGCCAGCATGCTTATGCTACTGCTGAAAAACACACACACACAGAGGCACAACACAGAGCCTTACACACTGCAACAGAACTATAAAGGACAGGTTCCATTAATCAAACTACTTTTCTTTCACCCAATACTTATTCCAAATACATTTGCATATTAGAAGGATTCCCAATGAAGAAAGAGCTTTGTCTAATATTCTTTAAAACATCTTTTAGGAAAAGTTTGCGGTTAACCCTTTTTTCTCTTTTGTTTTCACTTTTACAGAAGAGCTCTTTATGTGACATTTCCTGATTTCTCAACAGAATTCAGTCTCATTCCTACTCTGTGCTAAAGTCTTTGTTCTAAAACACACATATACCTTCAGATGTATCACACAATAATAATATACACATAGCTATGTAATTTATTATACTTAGCTCGTTTCTTGCATTCCCACCACTGTTAAGCAGAGATTTTTAACCCACTTTGCCTTTAGCACAAAGGTTTACCTATTCTAGCTCCCAAATGAGAAGACTGATTACAAACTATTGAAACACTCATGTTTAACAACTGGGCATTGCATTTAGCGCTATGGTTTAATTGACTTGGTGGTGTTCAGTCACAGGTTGGACTAGAAGATCTTGGAGGTCTTTTCCAACCTTAATGATTCTGTGATTCAGTTGCTCCACTCCACCTCTTTATTAGGACATGCCCAGCAAAAAACCCACTGGGAGTTCCTCAGGTGGCTTCTGTTGTAGAGTTAAATCAAATCCTGCTCATCTTTGCTATCAGTTTCACCGGGAGCAGCACTGAACCCCAACATTTCCTTTGTCCTCAGATATTAGCAAAATGTTCCTCAGTGTCTGGGACAGATCCTCATTTAATACCATTGACTTGGTCTAGTGGGATGGCAAAGGATCTTGAAGTCTAAGTGGTGTTGAAGAAGACTTTCATACAAGATGTTGTGTCACCTGAGACAGCGAGAGTTTGTACCCTCTGCTAACCGATCTCTCCAGGAAGCTGCAGGGCTATTCCCAGGAGGCTGGGGGAAATTACAGACAGACTTGTTTGTAGGAAGTTGTTGGCCCCGATTTCCCTCTGCTGTTCTGCATCTGCCAGAGGCAGCAAGCTCTCCCCATCGGGGCAGGCGGTGCCCCAGTGACCGGCGAGCAGGGGAATAGAATGGTCACCACAGCCATAGGGGCTGACACCACCTTTGCCTCCTGTGGAGCTGATTAATCAGCACAGCTGCGGTGCCAGGCACTTTGTGCCAAGCCACAGTCAGGCAACTCACTGACAAATGTCCCGGAACCAAACGTGTACTTTTCAGAAACACAAATTAAAATGCAGATTAGCTTAGCGTATCAGCAGTGGTATAATTGCTGTTTTAGGGGAAAGGCCAGCAAGACTGCAGATAACTGCCCTGTTTTCTCATTGTTCTCTTTTCACAAGAGTCAACTGTGCAATTAAACAACTCCCTAAAAACATACACTGAAACGAATCTCACTTTCTTAGTAGGTCTGAGTGCTGGCTTCATGCCCTAGGGAAGGAAGTTACTCGTCTGCAAGCAAGGTGTTTTAACACTTACTGATACCTACTTCAAAGGCAGTCATTGCTTTAATTTTCAAGTATCTCTTCAGAAAAAAAGCACAGGGTCTTTTGCAGCTACAATATTTATTCATAGCTTTTTCCTAAATGTGAGTAACAATACTAATTTTTTTTTCATTATGCAGTGATAAGGCAAATGAAGAGCTATATCAGATGATATAATAGCAATATTAATCTAAATGGATAAGTCATTCTGCCCATATAATAGCATGTCTTTATTAAGTTCCTCAGCCGTGTTAAGCTATCAACATCCACAGGCTCTGTTGGTTTAAAATATTATACTAGAATAGCAAAACATATATTCCATGACTGTAAACCAGACTAGCATTACTTCAGCTTTATGAAGTTAATAGGTAGATAAACTAGAGCTAACTAACTTGTTTGTGGTAGGTCTGATTGTTTGAAGTACACTTCTTTTTCCTTGCTGATTAAACATGTGGTAGAGGTTCAAAACCATTTTAGAGATGGTTCAAAAAAACTTTAAAATACTATGTAAAAGAACTTTAATCCCTTTCCCATCAAAAATTCTTAAACTATCTATAATGAAATCTTTACAAAGCAACCAGTAACTACCACAAACAGAAATGCCATAGAGCACACTTCTATCAGAAACTCTACAGTGGAGTATGCAGAGGCCAATTCAATCAATATATTGTCCACTAGACCCCTAAATTTGGTGCTTAATAAGTTGTAATGAAAGAAGGAGAGCCACTTATTGCTTCATCATTTTTGCTATCAAATATAAAGTTTACATATTTATAGATACAACAACATATATCAAACTTTCTCCCATGTTTTTTCTGCTCCATGTGATTTTCTGCAGAGTAATCAAGCAGCCAATTTTCAAGTAGAGCTAATATTTGCAGTACTCAAGTCACCGTCTCCAAACGGTTTGTAAATATTTTACCTTTTAAAACCCATGGACTTTGTTGACACTTTTCTATTGCTCTGCCAAAATATTATTTTTTTTTTCTAAATCAATGGGGAGATGCAGAATAAGACCCCCACACAGCTGCAAGCAAGTCTGAAAGGCAGTGAAAGGTCTGCAGCTGATGAATATCAAAACCCCACCAGAATTACTGCAGCCTGGTATCCTGGTCTTCCAGAGGCAGGACACTTCACAGAGCTTTCAGTATGTTTACCTTTGCTTCTTTGCTTTTCCATAATACTTTATCTATAAACCACCCACACAGGTATGTGACACTCTCCAATCCAAGCATGGGGGAACCCATGAGGTCTTATCTATTCAACACCACCAGATCATAGACAAGAGATGAACCTGAGAGCTGAACCTGATCTGGAGTCCTGGTGCTGTGTTGAGATATAGAAGAAACAGGGTAAAAGTGGGGACTGGCCTTTAATTATTTTATTCGGCAACCAATTTGGTATACTAGAACAACACAATCTGGATTCAAAAGGGAAAAAACAGAGATCTTAGTCCATGAAACTGAGTAGGGACAGCTCAGATGTTTTACTCAACAACAAACTATAGTCTGACCCTTCTAGCTGTGAGGAAGCTGTGCTAGTCAATGGCTGATAAGGAAGCACTGGAATAAATTTTCTGTTGCTGCACTACTTGAACTTGTGACATCCAGTTAAACCTTCTTAATATTGCCAGCAACAAATGCATCTGGTATTTATCATGATCTGCTGAAAGTTCAGAACTCCATAAAATGTCCAGAATATTAATAATCTTGCTTTTAAGGGCTAAATTACTTTGTTTTAACATGTTGCCCCAGCAACAGCATCCCCCCTGTTTGCAAAGGTGGAGTGTCTCACTGCTTGAGAGGAAAGAACAAGATTGAGGAGCTCATGCTGGGGACCTCCCCCTTCCCTGCCCTCACAGAGCTCCTGCTCAAACATACACAGCTCCTACGGGACAAAACACAGACGCTAAACACTTTATAAAGCAGTGAGTCCTGCCTCAGCTTAGCATGGACCCCAAATAAAGCTTTCAGTGGAATTGAACCTAGCTGGCTTTTGGAATGACCGGTCCAGCAGCTCAGAGGGGGCTTTTATTCTGAGGTCCTGATTTTGCTGGCACAACGGGGCAATTCATGGAGCACAAGCAACAGCAGCTGCAGTGAGGGAGGGCTGTCCACAAGGACAGGACCAGGATGAAGGATCAAACAGAAGCTAAAGAATGCCTTGTTTTTACTGGCACATTAAAAAAATAAATAAATCAGGCAGCATATAGCTTACAACCATGTAGCACTGCTGCCTGCCTCAAAGTCTTGGTGTGCTTTAAGAGTATTCATGTTATCACCTGATCTTCCCTACTTACCATAATAATTAATGTAGGAGCAGTACTCAGAGGGACCAGCTCCAAGGCCACAGAGGGGAAGAAGAAAGAGCACATTTCAAGAGGATTCCTTTTTTCAAATAAATAAAGAGGTACTTGAAAACCCTATCAAATATCTAAAGCTGAATTTAATAACCACTTTTTACAGAGCTGTTTTGTTTTCCATTGAATTACGCAATATTATCTGAAAAAGTAGCATCTATAATTAACTGACAACAGGATTTGAATTAAGTAGGAAGAAACGGTGATAAAAAGCATGTTCTTTATCCCCCAAATTTAGTGATTTTGTGCTTAAATAGAGGCTGGGGGGTGGTACAGCAGAACAAAATTCTCAATCCAACTTCTAAATGTGTACAATACTTGCATTTTTTCTTCCTTGCTGGTCTAAAGTACTGTGTACACGCGAGACTTCACTCATATCCACAAAACGCGGCTTTTAGGGAACGGAAACAGCAGAAATAACTTAGTATAATGGTGCTAATTTTTTTAAATTTTTTTTCCTATGCCCTGCTGCCTGCAGCAACACTGTCCTGACTGGATTCCAGCGCTGTGACTTTGGGTAGGCAGCACACAGCTCTGCCAGGGCCCAGCTCAGCCCTGCCCTGCTCCCTCCTGGCAGCAGCTTCTCCCAAGCATCAGCCTGACCTTCCAGCCCAGTAAGCCCCAGTGGGTATTCCCCAGCTCTGGCAAACCACTGGTGCAATGGTGACCTGCCTTTTCACTGGCACAGGAACTGCGATGGGCAGTAACAGGCAAGCAACCCATCTCCCCAGCATCGGAGAGCAATCCCTCGCTAGAGCACATCGTCCCTGAAAAAATGCCCCAAAGGACATCTCTTTCATAATGAATAATCTGGCCCTGCTGAGCCCTTTCCTTCCTGAAGTTCTGCTTTTATAGGAAATCACCCCCTTTGAAGCTCAGAGAGTGAGAATAAATTATGTTGTTTAAGAGAGTCAACACTTACTGAGTCATGCAAAATTCTTTAATGTAGACTAAATTCAAGAGGCTAAGGACAGGTATGCACATTTTAATCCACAGGAAACTGTATGAAGTGGCTAGGACTCTACTAAACATTTTTGAGAAGTTGTAGCAAAGGTTTCAGTCCTTCTGCTCCTGGAGCTTTGTCAGTCTCCTCTTTCTCACTCCTTACCTCTGCAGAAGGGGCCAGCATACAGCTGCCCCTTCAAATTACTTGGTGCTGCTCTATGAGTGTAAAGGCTACAGATCACTTCCAAAACTTTTCTAGTGATTAGCAGTACAGGTTGCCATAAAAAGCAGACAGCTTCTGGTACTGGGAGCTAATTATATGGTTACCACAAAATAATGGAAACAGAAAGTAATTACACTGTTGTAGGCATTACTGCTAACATGCTATCTCTTATCTTGGTAACATTGCAGATAATTAGCTCATGTCACTACACTGGTATTTTCCTCTGTGTAGTTTTACACCTCAAAAAAAAGGTAGAAAAGTTCCATGATTAATAACTACTCCAGAAAGTTTATAAAAGACCCAACTGCTCATGAGACAAAGAAACACAGAAGCTTCAACTGGCCAAGAGATCAAGTACCAGCAACAAATGCACTCTCTGATGGAAAACCTGATTAAAATTTCTCAAAGAAATCATTATGGGTGAGAAACTAATTGAAAGACCTCCCTCCTGCCAGAGCTTTGCTAGAAAGAGACGACTTCAAAGGCATAGAGGCAGAGCTAATGTTTTCACACTTAAAACTGAAAAAAGGCAATCCTCATGTTTGTGTTTGTTCAGTACACACTTCTCAAATGTTGCCCCCTCACGCTCTAAATCTGCTGGGTGGAAGATCTAAACCTTGAATATACAATGCACTTTAGCTCGGGTGTATGGTGCTATTCTTCCATGCTGTGTGCCTGCCTATTCATGCGCTTTTATTCTTTATTCTTCAGACTGATATATAGTAAACAATATGGTTAGCCACTTAAAATTCTCTAGGTTATTAAAATGTGAGTAGCATTTTTTTTCCTCTCTCCTGGATTTCATCTGGAACCACTACCTAATTAATATCCAGAACCCAGCAGGAATCTGAATAATAATAATAAAAAAAAAAACTTTTGTTGTTCCTTGAATAAATCTGTGTAATTTAAACCATAATCATGGGGATTTCATCAAAAGTAACTCAGTTCTTCCAAATCCCACACCATTGTTACAAACAACTTTGTAGTGCAATTTCCAAGGCAAGATATCTCTTCACTTTCATATTTTAAAGGAAACATTTCTAATGATAGCAAGGATGCATTTTATATGTAAAAAGCTGGGAGCTGGATGGTTAGAACACAATGTACTTCCCCGTGTCTTCTACCACTGCATACACCGTACTGTAAAGGATCAGTTCATACAAATCCTTCCTTCTCTCAAAGACACATTGTCTTATCAGTCGAGAGCTAAGGTGCAGTTGGAGTATAATGCAAGTCCATTTCTCACAAGCTTAGAGCTTAAGCACTTTGTTATTGGTTATTAGGGCTGGACTCCTAGAGATAAACCTACAACTACTGTACACCAGCGAAGGGCAAATAAGCAAAATCCCTGACAGAAGTCTGTTGTAAAATGATGAATAAGCCTCCTAAATTGCCATAAGGCGCTAGTCACAATGGAATTGTATTTGTCAGACATGCATTGTAACCCTAAGGTTATCATAGTGGGCCAGCAGATACAGGAGGAGTGCTTAACACTATCACCCCCTAATCATATCTCCTACAGGCTAAAAACTCTGCAGGGAGCATTACCACTTAAAGAGGTGGTAGTGTTTCTATGGACTGAACACAGGCAGCATTTGGTAGAGAGAAAAAACCTATAGAAAAGACTGACAGATATATTCACCCAGGCTGCTCACAAGTATACCCTGAATTGAGATATAAAAAAAATCCTTGCAAATCATATCCTCAAGGCTAGGGTTCTAAGTAATAAAATACTGTAGATTACTACCTATTAGTTTTTAAAAAGCTTATGAAAAATTATCTTTTGCCTGTGGAAAGACATTTTATCTGAAATTACGGCAACTCCAACAGTTTTAAGATATCAAATTTAGAAACCAGGTAGCTGTAGGAAATATATGATATTATACCCTATTCTTACAAATTAGTTCTCAAGTTTAGTCCCCCTAAAAGTTATTTCATTGTATATAACTTAAGCTTGACTAACACTGATGTACATTAGAAGCCATGACTAGCTAATATTATAAATCCTATTTATTACTAGATGTGGCCAAAAACATGACAAAACTCTTTTTTCCCCCACTGGAAAAGACTAACTCTTGCAGAAACATTTGCCCTCATAACCCTCTGACTGGAAATGATGCCCAATTATCAGACACACCCAAGTGAATGACAGCAGTTCCAAAACAGTCCTTAGCAAGAAATACAGACATCTCATGATTCAGAGGAAGGGACTGAGCCTGGGTTTCCCTGCAGCCCAGATGACGGTTCTGGTCACTGGGCTATGCTGTCACTCATGCTCACTTGCTCTATTCCCCCCTGCCCATGGCCAATAGGCCATTTAATTATTTATACCAACTGGAACAACTCAAAGAGAAGAGATGAGAGAGATTGAGGCACACTGCATGCACCTGCTCTTTCATTCAGATTTTTCATCATAATAAAAATCTCAAAAGCTGGACTCTTTTAGCACAAAAGATCATTTTACGTCCAGTCCTATACATTACGTGACAAAAGAGAAAAGAAAACCATCACAGCATTTCAGCTTTTCCACTGTTGTTTGTAACTGTGTGCACTTGCATGAGAGAGATGATAAATCTTCAGAAAGGAGAAAAATCCAAATTAGGTACCTCTAATCATTCTAATGCATGTTAAAAAAAATAAAATCCCCATTTCCCATGATGGAGCACAAGGTAGTTGGATTTCCTGCCTATCAAAGAAAAACAAAATCAACCTCCTTCATCCAAATTATAGAACAAGTAACCAATTACATCAAACTTCTTTCAGAGAGGAGAAACTGGCTTTCAATATTAGTGAGATTAAAATTACATAGAAAAATGCATGTGGCCTTACTAACACAGTACTGGACAACAGATATGGCTACAGGTATAAATAAGTTTTTTTGTACTCAGCAAGGAGAATATTCTCCTATTAGACCAAAAAGGTCAAGAAAGGCAGAGCTCCCTTTTTTCTGACACGTATCTCCTCTCCTATCCCATGCCCCACTGGCTCCACTACAGTTTAATATGATGAAGATTTACACCTCTGGGGACTGTAGCAAAGCTTTTCAGGAAAACGAGACCACCTTTTGGTTCTTCAAGCCAAGAACTCAATTTCACTGATTGCTTGATTTATGGTGCAAAATCACTTATTGCAATTTACACAGTCACTGCTCTCACTCTTTCTTGGTTGAGGAAAATCATTGTTTAAATAAGGGTGACAATGGGGTTTTGCCATGGA
>NW_020955242.1:62501-65776 GCF_003031625.1 Empidonax traillii | reverse complement strand
AGCTTTTCAGGAAAACGAGACCACCTTTTGGTTCTTCAAGCCAAGAACTCAATTTCACTGATTGCTTGATTTATGGTGCAAAATCACTTATTGCAATTTACACAGTCACTGCTCTCACTCTTTCTTGGTTGAGGAAAATCATTGTTTAAATAAGGGTGACAATGGGGTTTTGCCATGGAAATTAGTATGCTGTTCCCCACTTAAAAGCAAAGACTAAGGGTATCAAGAGGAATAAAAGGATAAGATAAAGAATTCAAAACTGTATATCCAGGAAAAAGTCCTACCAGTGCACACTTGTGGGTGTCCTACCAAAGTTTTTCTACATTTAATTTCCAGGCTTACATAAACTGAAATAAAGCACCTTCTCTCAAACATGTTGCAATTCCATATATAGGCAGACGAATACTTAATCTGATGTGCAGTTGGAACCCACCCACAGCAGTACTTCTGTATTACTGTATGAAATATTCTTTTTCCCTTTAGTGAAAAAAACAATAAAAAATATCTCCCACAAGCTCATCATCCCCAACTTTTTTTTTCCACTTTTTTTTTCTTTTTTCTTTTTTAATCTGCATTTGACAAGCAGCCAGTTTAAGCAGCTAAAGTCATTGCTCAAGTGGCAGGCAAGTAGATAAAAGTTCCCTCTTTGGAAAAGCTGGTAAAGATTTTACAAGGTGCTGCAAACTGCTGGCACTGGAGCTCCATTCTAGAGGGACTGAGATTGCAAAAGAGTGGGTATAGATCTGTGAGGAAAGGATTAGGAAAGAACCAAACTTTCTGTCTAATAAATACAAGAAGCCATGATACATCTCCTTACATCTGAGGAATTTATACCAGAGTAGTTCATTCTGCATCACAGATACATTAATAGTGACCATTAAAGTAATTTTTGAGGTCCTCACCTCTGGGATCAGCAATGGTAGATCGTATTTACTTTTCTGTTCAACCCTGAATTTACAAAAATCTCCCTCTCAAGTTCTTCTGGTAGTTCTATCAGCATTTAGCTCCAAGGCACACACTACCAAGTTATTCTGTCTCTCTGAATACCACACAGCAGGTCAGCTTGTACAGGTTGAAGAACTACCCCTGACATCACTGACAGCTGCCTGTAATATGTTGTAAGGGATGATGATTATGCCTTTTTTACGCAGTGCCTCAGCTGTCCCACACCTACAAAGCACGGCTGGGGAGTTATTTGTTGGAGCATTCCTTGCCACGGGACACTCATCCTTCACCTTCAGTGGTGATGCAAAACTCTCACACGCAGCGCAGAGATACACGACCGGCAAACGCTCAGTCCCTCAAGTGTCCCCGAACTCCAGCACTGGCGACAGCGACACTGAAGCGTTCCCAACACAATGGAGAATGGTTTATTTTCCAGGCGCGGGGCAGCAGATGGCACTGTCCGCTGTGCCTTGGCGCCGAGCGGGCGCCGCAGGGGGCACTGCATCAGACGGAACTTGTGGTGCAAGCTCAGCCCCAAGGCCAGCCAGAAACCAGCCTGCCATGTTTGCCCACAAAGAAAAATACTTATCCCAACACTGTAGTCACGTACAGCATCACAGCTGTAATTTCCAGTGATTGCTCACGTGCTGGGTTCAAATCATTCTGCTCAGAGTTACTCCCCAGAGGCTGTACTTTGAGGGATGGGTGACCAGCTCTGCTGGTCTGTGTATGGCAAGATGTGGGTGGCCACCTATGAAGAAGGATCATTTTTCCCTATCAGAACTGGATGTTAACTGGAAGAAGATCAAAAGCAGAAGGAAGTGCAAGTAAAAAAACAATTGGAGATTGGTTGGCTAGGAAGGCTGGAACAAGCATTACCTCAGAAAAACTAAACAGAGAGACAGACTGACCAATTTGTGGTATCTCTGTTTATTTTGTCTTGTGACATGAAAGCAGACTATGCAAAAGTGATGCATGCTTCCTCATCAGCTCTGCTTCCTAGGGCTCCATCCTTCATGTCCAATCCCTACTGAAGCTGAAGGAAATTCTCCGCATTCAGTTCTTTTTCTATAGAAAAATAATTTTCACGACAAGGTACTATACCACACTAAAAGATGTGAATTGTGTGTGTATATATATACTCAAAGCCTTCTCATCAAAAAGCTGCCCTGATTCACACTAAAAGATAGTAAGCCACCTGACTTGCAGAGTAGTAGTTCAAAACTACAATTCCTTGGCCTGTTCTCCCACATTCTCCTTGATTTTAACCCAGAAAACCACTATGGCTGAAATCCCACACTTCTCAGACTGCATGCTAGCTTCCACCAGCGTTCATTCCAATGCAAAGCGTGCCCAGAAGGCTGATGGATGTCAGCAGTGTGGGACAGGGAACAGCAGTGCTGCAGAGAGATGGAGTCATGGGCTGAGCAAGTCAGGTGTCTCCACTGGTCTCAGCTGTGGCACAAACTCACAGGTGGTCTCCTGGGTAGCCTCGTTTTGGGGGCTTTAAAATCTCAGTGATAGTTGCTCAGAAATTTTCCCACTGAAACAAACATGTTTCTGGGAGAAAATGTCAATTTATCACTACAAAAGCATTCTGAGAGTATCTACACTGATTTTCAAAAAAGTGGGGAATGACCCTCACCCAACCAACAGATTTCCAGCGGAAATCTCCATTTCCCAGGAGTTTGCCTGCTTGCAACTCACATTTACAAGTGATTGATCCACAGCAATCCTGTTCCTGAGCCATCGGGGCTTGGACTTAAGGACTGCCAACACACATGAGGTGTTCCTCCTTAGCTGCACCAGCAGGGTCCCATACAGCTCACAGGGCCTTACAAAAGCTCAGAGAACAAAGGCAAAACAGTTTCTCAAACACTGGAAGAAAATTTGATCTGTGGAAAATGTGGGGTCCCTGTTCTCACACATCTGAGAGGTAGGGAAATACCACAAATGATGAACAAGAGGTGTGCCAAATCACACAGGTAGTGCATTTAAGAAAATAACTTCATCAAATAGTCACAAGAAAAAATATGTAGCACAAAGTTCAGTTTTTCCAGTATTCACCAGAAAAGTGGCTTGGACAATTTTCCAAGTTTTGGTTGCGGGTTTTTTTTTTCTCTTTTCTTCAAATAGAAAGAAAAAAAAATAAAAATAATAGACTAGCAGTTTAAATGTCTGGTTGAGGAATCTGTATTGTGAATTTTAGCATACTGAGAAATAACACTTCAAAAAACATCAAAATACTGCAATCAAATATTTTGCTTCACAGTTAGAGGAGAAAAAAAAGACCAAACCCAGCCGAACACTAGCTCTTTCAAATGCCAAAT
>NW_020955242.1:4630-61723 GCF_003031625.1 Empidonax traillii | reverse complement strand
AAAATAATAGACTAGCAGTTTAAATGTCTGGTTGAGGAATCTGTATTGTGAATTTTAGCATACTGAGAAATAACACTTCAAAAAACATCAAAATACTGCAATCAAATATTTTGCTTCACAGTTAGAGGAGAAAAAAAAGACCAAACCCAGCCGAACACTAGCTCTTTCAAATGCCAAATACAGTGCAGAAGTCAAGATCAGAAGTGACTGCCTCTGACAAGCCCACTCTGAGACAAAAGGTTTCAGATATGACTCTTTTGCCACACGCTGCCAAGTAATTGTTCTGAGAATGAAATCTGTTAATGCAGTGATGGTGAAGGGAACCGCTGAACTCCTCAGTGTCCCTCACAGCATTGGAGGATTCCTTAGATGAGAAGAAAAAGCAGCAAGCGCAAAATTGTTGAATAAAATGTTCTAAAGAGACAAAGAAAATGGTATGAGGACATTACTTAAAATAAAGTGAGATGTCTTTATAGAAATGTTTGATTGCTAAATGAGAGCACTGGAGAAACCCATCCTTCTTCCTCCCTTGTTGGCTTTCCTTTGCCAAAGCAAAGTCAGAGCTATTGTTACGCTGTCAAGCTGGATCTATTTATACACTGGGCAAAAGCTCTTCTCTGTACTGCTGTCCTTTCACCCACCCAAAATAAATCTACCTCCTCACAAGGAGTTAGATTAGTTACTATTATGATAGTCTAAAAGTGAAAACCGTATATTACGAGCTAAACTCGTAAAAACTGCATAGACACCAAAACAAATCCAGTGATTTACTGAAGTCACTTTGGAATTGGAAGAGTGTAAATTTGGCTCCATGTGACTCACAGTAATGTTTTCAATGCTGAAAAAATATAGGAAGTTGGAAGTCTAAATTAGCATGAAATCAGACTGAGAAGTCTGACTGAGAAGTGTAAGAGTAGAGAAATCTGCATTATGTAATGCACACATGATCTGGGGCTTCATTTTTCCAGCTTGCAAAGGAAATAATCATGAAACTATAATAATGCAAGATTACGCTTGATTTTCTTCACAATGACATTTTCTACAGTCTCAAGTCTGACCCAGTACAAAAAATTACTGCCACTTATATACATTTATAAGGTGTCTTCTCAAGAAAGCTCAAATCCTTAACAGTTACAGCAAATTCCATGATATTGGAAGTACAAAAAGTTAAGAAGTTTATATTGATATCCAGCTGGTATATTTGGAGTTTTTTTAGTTTTGGGTTTTTTTGGGGGGGAAGCTAGTCCTATTCTGCATTCATTTGGTGTGTGATACATATTGGAGCCATTAGGCATCTTTTAATACAAAATCTGTTGAAATTAAACAAACTCTTAATAAAGTCTATTATTGGTTGTCCTTGTGACTCACACAGGAAAAAAAAAAAAAAGCCATGAGTTTAACTACTAAATCAATGAGTTTAACTACTGAATCCCCTCATATCAATGATT
Organism: Empidonax traillii; assembly: GCF_003031625.1. Taxonomy (NCBI): domain Eukaryota; kingdom Metazoa; phylum Chordata; class Aves; order Passeriformes; family Tyrannidae; genus Empidonax; species Empidonax traillii. The sequence continues at coordinate 60,275 of NW_020955242.1, read as the reverse complement.
ACCACCCACTTCCATCTTGTTTACTTTCATTTTTGGAGCTGCACTGAAGAAAGAAGAGCTGGGGAATAAGAAGGATGTCTTACTGCTATGGCACCATCCCCTTTTTCCTGGAGGGCAGGCAATTTGCAAACAGGCCTTTGACATGTGAAGGAGGGAAATGACATTTTCCTACTAGCTCTGCGTAAAATAATTGGAAAATGTAGGGAGAGAGTTTTAGAGGAGACTCTCAGAAATAATAAAACCGAAGAGCAAATGAGAATTTGTGAGGGGGCCCTAGAAGTAATGGAGAGATCTGAAAAACAAACATGCTTAATGTATTCCGGTGTTCCCTTCTGTATATTTAAATATAGGGCTAGAAGGAACAACTGTAACAAACTAGCCTGACCTCCATGTGCAACAGAGACTGCAAGTCCTGCCTGAAATAATTCCTGTTTGAGTTAGAGCTTTTTTCCCCTAAGGGAAGAAGCATGAGGAGGACTCCACAACAAAATCCTTGGACTATTTTGGCTTCCCTGCGAGGCACTGCATCCCACAGAGTGCTCTTCACCAGCTCTTGTTATGTCTCCACAGTAAGTTTTAATACAAACAGGTGACAATCTAGTCCTTTAAACAGCATTAGAGGGATCAGCCTTTGCCTTTTCCCGCTACCCAGAGTGGTGTGCCATTAACAAACTCTAATGTGTTAGTTTATTTTTTTTAAGCAAGCTGAGCAGGGCTCAGCCCACAGTTTCCACTCTCATTGCAAGCAGACCGTTGCTTTAGGACCACTGTGGTCTGAACTACTTTCAAAGCCTTTAACCCAGTTCTAATTTTGCTGTGAGTGTATCTTTAAAAAGAAAAATTGTTATGGTGACAGCTAAAGAAAGCTGAAGCCTCTGGGGCCAGTGTCATGTGTTCACATCAGGAAACTGACCACTGTTGTTAAAAATTAAATGTTTGACATGAACTAAAGTCACAGAAAAATATGATTCAGTCTTTTGGCAAGCACTGTTTATGAAAGCTTGAAAGAGCTGAAAGCCTAATATGATTTACATCCTGGGAGCTGGTATGCAACTTTAAACATGTTCCTTTTTCAAGTTCATCTTGTCATCCATAGATAAATATAGATTAGGACAAACCAAAATAAATGGGTGGGTACCAAAATCCACAAAACAACTAACCATAATGGAAGCGCTTGTCCTCCTATTCAATAGCAAAACCAGCATATACTTGGTTTAAATAGACGGTTGGGGTAAAATGAGCATTACTGGACAGGAACACTTAGACAGGATGATCCAAACAAGTCAAAAAATAGCCAAAGTACAACCACATAAAATAAAACACTGACCAGATTTAAGTATAATTGGTCACCCTCCCATGTTTTCGGATTCCTATTATTATAGCTTAGGAGGCTCTGTAATGTACCTTTGGAAAAAGTCGAACGGTTTCACTGGGTTTCTAACCTTTGCACTTCAGTAAGATGATCCACTGAGAATGTTACTGTATGAGACTACCAAAAAACCCCAAAATATCATCATAGCCCACTTTGTACACAGAGGTGCAACAGACACTTCCATGACTGTTCATCACCACCAGCGCCTGCAACCCTGTTTGCTTAACGTATCCACATTATGAAGGCAACATAAGAGCAGTGCTAACTTTACATGCCCCACCATAACAAGGTACCCTATTTTCTGCCTAAAAGTGGCATTTAAATAAATATTTGTGCTATGTCACTGGGAAATAAATGTCAGACAGCATCCCACTGTTTCCAGTGTGAGAAAATCCAGTGATTGGACCACAGGTCCCCAAGAACACTTGCTGAGGGCAGCGAGGAGGATTATTTAGCCATGTTACAAAACACAGCAGGCTAAATGGGTGCTTTATACATGGGAACAAATTCTGCAGTATTTCTTCTACTTAATTTTTAAGTTATCCTTTTGTAACCCCTCCAGCCTGTGCTGTTCTGAGTGTCTCCAATGATACACCTGAATTCCACCCGCAGAATTTACTCTTACCCAAGTCCCAAACCCCGGCAACTCTACTCCTGCCAGGAAGGCCTGGCTGTCCTGCAGCCCTAGGAACACAAGGTGAACGTCTTATCCAGCCACCCAGTGCCCACTTGCCCACCTAGTGGGCAAGTGGGCACTGTGTGGCTGGATAAGACGTTATATTACGTCTCACAGGCATTCTTCATGATTTAACAAATAAGGCACGTTGGTCACTGCTGACGTTTCCTATCACAATACTTACAAAATGGTTATATGTGTATATAGAGAGGAAAGCCTTACAGAACTTTGCAAGGGCCAGAACCTTCCAGAACTACGAAGCGTAAGACATGGCAGGAAGTATTTGAAGTTATTGTATAACTGTACTAATGTGTACACAGTCAGTAATTTGTTCATGAGCCCACTGCTGTTTCGAAGGGGAAAAGGAAATAATTTTTGGCCCTCTCCATTGTTTTTCCCTGGTCCTTAACCTCTGCCTCCCTTCTTTTTCTTTTCACAGATTGTAGGATCCTCTAGGAAGGATTCTCTTTTCTTCAGTGTTTAGAAAGGGCCTAAACAAATCACAGCCACTAAATAAGAATGTATTAAATGGCATCCCAATTTCGAATCACAAGGGACTGCAAAGTGCAATTCAAACATCTGCTTTTTTTTTCATTTATGCATCTCCAAAGGTCAGCCATGAGCTTGAATGTATAATACATAATCTGCCTGTGCTCATCAAAGGAGAGTTCCAATCTTCAGCTATTTTAGGGAGGAGAGAAACCAGTCTGCCTAACACCTAAGTAAGATGCCCTGTGGGAAGTAAAACTGGTGTCAGAAGCAATGTGGGTGATGGTCAGTTCTTTATCTAATCTTTATAGTAGTTAAATCACTCAATGCTTAGGTTTTAAATTCTCAAGCAACAAGCAATATATAATCTTTGACTTCAGGAAAGCAGACTTCAAAGGAACATAGTTTCCTTAGACAAGTGACTGAAATTTTGTAATGTGCAGAATCTCACCATTAAACATAAAAGCCATGATAATTCTAAGTCAATACATAATGCCTCTTTGTTTTGCATTTTCTTTTAAATAATGAGCTTGTAATTCATTAATAATAAGGTGAAGACATTTAAAACATTTGCATGAAATATTCATACTTATAACAAATTTAAAATACGCTATCACCCGAGGTGGCAGGAACTGTTTATTAGTAGAGCATAAACATATTGCTACTGAATTTATGAACCCAAATTTAACACAGTATATTTGATTCTGGTTGTAAAATTCTAGTTCCCACTGAACCAGATAGGAATTTCAAATTAAAAGAATTCATGCTGCATTTGGAAGAGGAATGTAGTATATTCTCCATAAAGAATGAATTTTATGTAATTCACAGTTCTTTTAATGCAGCATGAACAATTTACAGAAAAATGTAGTCCTGGAAAATGTACAATTAAGAATACAAATGGGCAGATCAGTAGAGTGGCAAAATGTATTTTGTGTAATGCAGTACTGATATATAGGGATATTTAAATTAAAACTATGTAACTCTTTAAAAAAATACCCTGACTGATACAAGTTGTTCAACCAGAATTTATCTGCAAACAGATTTCAGTGGGTGAAGGCAGGTTGATAATGTGAAAGATTATCCCATATATCCTGTTAGCAAACCAACAAATCTCTGAAATCCAGTCCCAGGCAGACCTTCTCATTACCAGAGTCCAGATATTTTTCTTTCATCAAGTGAAGGTTTGGGTACCACAGACACTGCTACCCTTCCTAAACAACATTTTTATTTTATCCACATTGCCCTAGTCCTATGACATTAAATGGAGTGGGGTTTGCCTTGAAGGTCACAGCCTGTTTATACATTTGCAGAGCTGCCAGATCGACTGGTCAGACCCAAGCCCAAAGTTTAAGAACAGAGACTGACTTCACTGTATTTTTATCAAGAGGCAGATTTGATTGGTAAAATGATGCATTAGTGTGCTTTCTTGTGACTGATAATTGAGAAAATTATAGCAAGCATTCTGGGACAGCAACGCCGCAGGAGTTCTGATTGTTAAGGGGTAAACAGATGTAACATGAGTTAAAAAAAAGTTATTAAAGGTTATAAACTGTCAGATAACTCAAGAAGTGTCAAAGAAAAATTTAGAGGGAAAAAAACTTAGGGCAATTTACCCATTGAAGAAATCTCAAACATTCTGGGTACTGATTCCATTTTCAGCCAAAGCTTCCCTAAGGTCATAAGCCCATAAAAACACCAACAAATTCCATTTGAGCTCTCCCCATGTTATGTATATTTTCTTTTCTGTCGTAAAGAGCACATTTTGCCTGCTATGGGAAGACCCTTGTATTTTGCAAAGTCAAGGGACCTCAGACAGATACAGACTGATTACACATACTCTTGTTTAGCTAGACTATCCTGTCAGACAGTTGGTCATGAACAAATTACATGCAAGCAGTTTGCTCTGCATGTGAAAGTACTGTCATATCCCAAATCAGAAAACTGCAAGTACAGAAGAATATGGAGAAGTCTAATAGATTGCTTTAAGATGCCAGAGGATATTTTGGATGTATGAACCCAGCTCTTGAAAAACACTGTATTGGATCCCTGAAGGAGAAATTACCTCTCCTGAATGCATCATGCTGAAAAAGGAAACTCTTTATAAACCTGGTCAGTCTGGGAAGGAAATGATATGAATCTGACCTTAAGTGCTGACTCAAGAGTCCAAGCAGAGAGTTTGTTGAGGATTCTACACAGAGAAGAATCTGACTTCCAGCTCATAAACTGACATGCTAACAAATCCATAATAAAAAAAACAACATGAAAGCTGCTACATAAATAATTCAATCAGATTGCCTGAGTTTAAACAAAGTCCTACTATTCCATAAACATGAGAGTTAGACTCTTAAAAGAAAATTGTTTTCCTAATCTTTTTCGTTAGAACAAACATGGGAACAACATTTACTCTATTTGAAAACTATTTCTCATCACAGACTTCCAATTAGTCTCATACGAAGTTTCTTTTCTAATTCTGATATACTTCAGTGTGGACTTTCACCGTGGACCTAGAAGCAGTGTGTTTGTTACCTGATACTGTTCGGGGTAAGGTCTTACCCAAAGCTCCTACCACTAAACTCAAGAACAAACCTATGATCAACAACAAAAACTGGAGCCAGGTCTTTGGGCTTTGATTGCTTGTTTGATCTTCTGTCATCATTTCTTCATATTAATATATGATCTTGACTACTAATCACAGGACACTATTTTCTTAATGCAGCTGTTATTTTCAACCCCCTTTTAAGTATTAAAGAACACATTAAAATCTACTTTTGAAAAAGGCAAAAATTTCAGAGCTTGTGGATCTTCCATTAATGCAAACTGGCTTTTTATAAATAGCCCAAATTTAAAAGGGCTTATTTTTCTTCTCTCCATCATGCATATGAGTAACTGCCATCAGCGAAGGTGACATGCCCAGGACTAACAGTGGAAAGACTGGATAGTACCACTGCGAGGTGAGACTCACAAAGTGGGGTCAGAAATATCTCCTGGCAGTGGGGTGTTCTAAGGTTATTGGCAGGAAATAGGTATTCACAACTGCTAAATTATTTTTAAATTTAATGTGCTAGACAGAGTGGGCTATTGGCCAAATTCTTCGCTCAGCAACATAAATGTAATTCTGAAGTGACTCTATTGACCTGAGCACTGAAGTAGAAATGTGAATCTATTTCTATCTTAAATGTATTGCATCCTGTCACATTAGTTCTGTGATCCTACAAGTAAACAGGGTCAAGGCATATCAATACACAGATGTGAGATTGTCAAACAACCTCAAAATGGGTGAAGGAAGAGGTGTTGGTACCTGCATAGCCCTCACTTTCCAGGGATATCTCTTTAGGGGCTTTCGGTGTGATGCCCACTCGGGCTCAAACATTGTCCTTACCCTAGCTATAGGGCAAGAAACCCCAAGAGACATTTTTAGTCATGGAAGGCTAAAGCATGTGAATTCTTTCACTCATCCCTTTTGATGTCCCTTAAGTCTTCCTCAGGTTATACCTCGGATGATTCATCTCCTCCTCCCTCATAGTCAGCTGGGGAAGCTGTTCCCATTAAGAGCCCTATTCCTTTTCCATCAGAATGCGGTTTCTCACCAAAGATCTGTTTTCTGAGCTAAACAAGCAAACATCCTTTGGACTGAAATATTGTAAGAAATGAATGCATTAGGTTTAAGACCAAGTGACCACAGGGAGGCAGGAACTCTTGTATCCCAGATGGAATGCCTGTCCTTGCTGGGCACTTGGGCCTTTGTGGCAAGGAAGGGAAGCAGGTCTTTGCAGTGAGATCACTAAGACTCATTTTCAGAAAATTTAATCAACTTCAGAGCTTGTTTGCTCTCAGAAAGATTGCTTCTCTCCAAAGGGTTTGCTTGGTTCTAACCCTTGTAAAAGCAACTCTGACCAGTGATCCCCACAAAATATATTTAAATAGTTTGGATGGACAGTCCAAACTACGGGGAAAATTCCTGACTGGATCTGTGCTGAAGATGAACTGAATTTATGCTTTATGTGATGTTAGGTGGCAGTGTGCTGCTATGCTAAAGATCTGATACGCTTTCCAGTGCTCTAGGAACATTTGGGATATTAACCCTGGAGCTTCAGTCAGATTGCAAATTTCAGTTCTACTGACCTACATTATTGCTGCAGTCTTAATGCCTGCAGTAGCCTTTGTTTCTTGTCCCAAGCTTCCTTTTTTCTGAGCAGACAACCTGAGAGGCTTCATTACAGGATGGTGACTTTAAAAGTACATCATTAACTATATAAAGCACTTCACAATTCTTTTAATTAAATGACAATATATGTCAGATGCTTTTAGACAATAAAAATGCTTAGAAGATACAAAAGAAGAAAAAGTTAGAAAATTCTCTTAAATCATTAATATGATTTGTTCAAGTTAATAGCACAGTTAAAAAACCCCAAACAAACAAGACAAAAAAAACCAAAAAACAACATAAACACAAAAAACCCCACAACCAAAAAACCAATCAAAACCACCTATTTTAGTCCTTATCTATTAAGTAAACCATTGCAAAATACCAAAACACACTAATAAAACACACAATCCATCAACAGTGAGATCTAGCCTTTTTATAAATGATGAATGTTTCACTCCTTCACACTGAGTTAAAAACACCCATATGAAGTGACTTAAATTTTGCCCAGTGTCTGCCTCATAACTGTGCTTCAGTATTTTAATTATCTGTGGCTCTGTGCATATACGTGACAATAGGATCAAGCCTTATAAGATGAGTTCTCCTTTATTTCCACTTTCCAAAATCACTAAACTCTGAATGAACTAAGACACTGGGATCAATTCTGCTGTGCTCTAATTTTAACATCTGAAAATAGCAATAATCAATACTGCTGAACAATCCCTGATTCTAAATTAAAAATCAAATAAAAGCCACATGAATCTTCTATCATCAAATAGTCCCTCAGATGAGAGAAAGACACACAAATGGATTTTTTTAAGCTTGGCAGATTAAAAGTAGATGTAGGTACAGAAAAGAAATGTTTTGATGCTATTTTCAACACAAACTTTCCAATAATTACCAACCATAAGCAGTATAGAGCAACGTAGTTTTATTATTATGTCTTCAGTATATCAGATAATCTGGCCCTTGGGTTTTTCTATTTTATACTTGCATGAACAGTAATGAACCTTCTACTTAGGGTAACAAATAATATCAAATTATTAGATTTGCATATTTGTTTTATTCATAAAATATCTGTAAGCAGTTGCAAGTTCCTTTCATTAGACAGATGAAGAGATATATTTAAAAATATTTAAAGCTTTATAGAATTTAGGTACTTAACTTTAAACAGTGAATTTCACTGGAAACACTTCTTTTTTTCCCACAGAATACTGACCAAAACTATTTTTTTTTTTCAATATCTTGGGTTCTTATGGAAAAACATTATGTTTTGAGCAACTTCGAATTTGTATGTAAAATAGATATAAATTAAGGAAAACTGTCTACATAAAAAAAAACCAAAACAACACAGATACAAGCAACTCATTTCTCTAATAAATATTAAGTTCCAAAAAAGGATTTTCAACTGGAATGTTTCAAAATGGAGAAATGGTTTCTTAAACTATGACTAATCAATGCAGCTGAGCAGCCTCTAAGTCTCCTAGTACCAGCTAAAAATTGCTGCAGCCACATGACATGAAGTGTTGGTCTGGTGTAACCTCACTCTGCCAGTTCTGATTTGATTAAAAAATTTTTGATGGGATAATTTGGTACTAGCAAAGCACATACTGGATCAGGTATCATCTGTCTGTACCACTCAGAGTTTACGTCAGACACAGCACAGCGTGTCCTTCTTCAGTCGCCATAAATGCACAAAGCCAGGACAAGGCCTGAGTAACGTGCTTTGACTGATTCACCAGAAACGTGATCCTGCCAAACCCAGCTCAAATCAGACCTGCTGGGTGATGCAACAGCACCCAAGTCTAGTGTCAACGACTGGGAAAACGGCACAGTCACAAAGCCACCAGAAACTATTTCTCTGCCCTCACTCACAGAACACTTCTTGAAGTAACGTGCATATATCTGAAATTATGACTTTGGTTCTAAAAAACATTTTTGGGTACAACAGAGATTGTCTTTCTGTGAACAAGTGCATGGCAAAACCTGAGTGCGAGCATGTTCTGAATCAAACAAATGGAAAGAATTTTTTTAAGTGTGAAAAAAGGAATATATCCAAATCAAGCAAATTATTTGCCCATTCTAATTGTTTATGGTGGGTTTTTTCATAATAATAATTTTAGAGTAATAAATCAACCAGTAACAGTGACGATTACCTAATGATCAGCATCTCAGGCCTTGTTCAAAGATGCAACAAGGTGACAGAGTGTCAACCCCACCAAGGGTGGTGACTGGGTCTCTGCACTCCCTGCGCAGCTCCAGAGCTTGCTGCCTGCAGAGCCAGTTGCATCAGTCCATCAAGCAAACCTCAGGCCTGGTTTTGATAAACCATGTTCTAAATGTCATGTGGCCAGCAAGCAAAAATTCAGATATGTGATAAAAGATATCCTTGACCCCTCTGAAACACTTCTCATAGATGCTGTGCTTACTTTTAAGCTGATGCCTTTGCCAGCCCCTGTGACGCACCCCCTGCAGCAGCCTGTGGCACAGGCAGAGCGCAGTGGGGTTTACCACGTGCATTGCTCTCTGGTGAGAAGGGGCAAACTCTAACCGAAAGCTATGTCTTCATTTTTGTGTCTTTTACCCACAAGATGCCCGCTATGTGGGAATGCTGAGGCTGTGAAACTGCAGTATGCAGAAAATTACACGTTAGCTATCTCCATTATAGCAGGCTGTCATCGTTCAGCACAGACCAGCCATTAATCATCCAGCAATCATTCATCCATCCTTTCGGTGAAGCATTAAACTGTGGCCCTTTCTGTCTGTCCCTGGTGATCATCCAGGTGGAAATTAGAAATCCCAGAGTGCTTTTCAAAAAGAACAGGGGCTAACCTGGCTGACCCTCAATAATAAAAGAGAAAACCTGTTTCCATTGTCCACAGCTGTGTGTAAGCTATCGCCAAGTACATAATAGGCACCACATTTACCTACACAGTCACTGCTTCTCCAGCATTTAACTCATTCATCTGTAGAGTGGTTTGGGACACCTTGAGTATGAAATATGCTTTGTGAAATCAAATTCCATTATCCCTTACAGCACGCTGACAAGCATTTTGAACCAAAAATTTCACACTGCCCCTGTGATTCAATCTTAAAAAGAGTCTCCTCCTGGTGTAGCAATTTGCAGTAGTGCTTCACCTTCATGCAGGGAAGTAAGTGCTTAATACACCATAAAACATATGGTAATGGTGGGCAAAAGTCACTTAACATGGACAAATGTTTGTTGTTGGTTTTCCTCTCTTTTTTCAAAAATTGATTTTCTTTGTGGTTAAAATTATGATGCTTGTGTTCTCTAGACTGAACGAAGTCTTGTTCTTTCTTTCAGAGCTTCTGCATGAAAGACCTTTAGGGACTTAGATAATCACCTTCTTAACTAGATTTGATCTGATTTTGAGGTCATTTTCATGCATTAGCTTAAAAGAATTACAACACAATTTAATAATAAATTCTGTTAATATAACTTAGCCTTGAAAAATTGCACTTACATTGAGCAAGTAATATTTTTAATGTTTTATTCACTAAAGCCCAATTCTAAAGACATTTTGATCCATAATCACAATGTCCTTAAGCACATCCAATTTTTCAGCACAGTGATGAAATCTAAAACCAGAAGAACAACAGCAACATAAGGCAGTTAAGTGTCTAAGTCTCATTAGATGGGAGGAGAAATCAAGTGCCTGATGCCCTTAATATTTTTACAGTTTCTAGTCAAGGGCATTTAAAGTATATATTAAGTGTTAGCCAAGTCCAGAGGAAGGGGCTGTGACCTCCGGAGGTCCAGTTTCATCCTACTCTCTTCTCCACTTCTGGATGCTCTCCTGCCTGCTCGTTTGGGGGAATTTGCAGTACACCAATAATCATAGAATCATAGAATAGATTGGGTTGGAAAAGACCTCCAAGATCATCAAGTCCAACCCCTGATCCAACTCCAATTAATATATCATGGCACTAAGGGCCACATCCAATCTCTGCTTAAAAACCTCCAGGGATGGTGAATCCACCACCTCTCTGTACTGTATTACAACAGATTTTGGGCCATTCTTACTCCTGCATTATCCAAGCAACAAATAAGCAAAGAGAGAAGCAATCTGCTGGATTTTTACTTAGCCTGCAAAATTAATTTTTACCAAAGTTGCATTATATAGAAAAAAGGAGGCACAAGCACAGCTACGTGGAGTAACAATAAATATTGGCAGAGGGGACATACCATTATGCATGCTTTGGACCATAGCTCTGAAAAATTTCATAAGTCCACTTAGATTAAGGGAGAGAAAAGTGCATTGTTATTATTCTCTCACAGCTTTGTTTCATATGAAGAGATTACATGGACTGCAGAAGGTCGTGTGAATTTGTGTGCATGCATGTGCTTGACTTCAAGGACCACTGACATGATATTAGAAACCAAATATCATTAAGCTCTATCTAAACTGTGTGCAAAGTTGGTAAAGTTAAACACATGCATTTATTGGGGTGGTAAGTGTAGCAAAACAGCAACTGAAGAATAAGAAGAATATGAATGTGGAACACAGATATTTAATTAATTTGTTAATACAGCTTCCATGAGCACTAAACCTCCAAGTATGTTCTACAATAAGGGATTATTTATATGTTGTACAATTACACATTCCTTTTTGTCACACTCTGAGCTAAAAAAAAAAATTAGGATAAATGGTCCCCAAATGCCAACAGAACACAACATTTAAAATAGCACATAGGAAACTGGAATGAACAATAAAACACATGAATCCATAGAGAAGGCCAAGGTGAATTCAACACACAGAGAGATGTGCATGACATCTCACTGAACCCACACTCTCTTGGTGTCAAAACTGCAAGTATCCTGCCTGCAAGGAGCAGAAGAAAAAGGCCTGCAACTCACCCACTTGATACATCGCTGGTTACTTGACCAATGATTTATATCAGGTGCCTAACGTATCCAGTCTCAATTTTTCTGCAATTAAGGAGGGCAGGGCAGGGCAGTGACAAACGGTTTTCCTACAGCACTTTTGGCTTTAGCTATTATCCCTTAGATATCTTTAAACTAATTCATCCCTCTCTAGAATCCCAGGTTTGGGTTGATAAATCAAGCAAGACCTGTGTGTGCTGGGAGCTGATTACAGGGTCATTCCTCAGCAGAAGTGTTTGACCATAGTTTCCCAACTTCATATTTTATCTAGCAGCTGGTGATGTATCATCACTAATCCAAATGCAAAGTATCAGGAAATAAAAGGAGGCGGCACTGTTTATAATAAATCACTGACAGGGAAAGCTTGACCTTTTCATTTCCTACAAGGTATTTCATTGTTAGACCACAGACAAACAGAATTTTTCATCTGGTGCTTAATATGCATCAGAAGAGAACAAAGGTTTATAAGGGAAGAAGAGAAGGGTACTACCTCCACTAGAGGACTCTTATCTTTCCATAGATCAAAAGGACAATGTTGTTGATAATTTTTTTTCTTAAGAATCCTTTATTCTTCTTATTAGACCATAATTTAATAATACAATACACTCTCTTACCTTTCATCCTGGAGGGACATTCAGAGACTCTGTTAACTTTAAAATCCTTCTTTAAAATGTGTTCTTTTAAAGGAAAATATTTACCTCAAAAAGCAAATGTAACTGACTGATCCCATAATGATGTATAAACACAAAATTATAATATCACTGTTATTAATGCTCAAGTTTGAAACATATCCCTCATATGTTACCATTGTTATAGCAACTCTGACTGCAGCTGAAAATGCTGTTCAGACTGGGCACATCACAAACACCTAATAAAAGGTTTTCTCTGCAAGGAGCTTCTGTTTCACCTTTCAGACAAAAAGGGTGGGACACCAAGGTACAAAACAGACATGATTTATACAATGCTTTTCTTGGGAAAAGCAAACAAACAAACAAACAAAACCAAGCCAAAACAAACAAGACCAAAAAATCTGTTTAAATGAGGTATCTCCTTGGCCTATTTCCCCCAACCCTCTACCAGGTTACATGGTACCCAATGGCAAGATTCAGCAACTTGCCAAATACAGCAGCCACAGCATTTTGTTAAAAGCATGACCAAAAGCACCTTAAATACTTCCACAAACATAGAAGGGAAACTATTTCCACACAGAACAAACTCAGGATCACAGCAAAAAGTCCACCGTACCACTTCTTTTCCTGCAGAAAATCACACAGTTTTGTGTGTAGGTCAGAAGTTGGCTTCAGTTCCCTTGAAAGTTGTTGAATTTATGATATTCTTTCAGAAAAAGCTCAGTTAGAAGCTTGGAAAATCTGAAGCCAATCATATTTCCTGTGTTAGCAGGCAGAACACATGCATTCAGCTTCAATATGCCTACTACTGGAGGATCTAAACATGTGCACAGTTTCTGTCAGTAGTTCAGGGATTAATTTTTTTCCCCCATTTTCCCCTCTCCCCAAGAATCATACTAGAAAAGTTTTATTTGAGCCTCTCACAGACCTTTCCTCCTTGGATTTTCAGTTCACATTTACCTGAGTTAATACTTCAAAAAGCATTGAGATGTTTCACTATGGCCCACTTACAGTTTTTATCCCAGCCTGGACACGAAGATTGCTGACAGCTGGTGTCTACAGTGGTACCAGCAACCTCACAAGTGACAAGAGGAGAGCAGAGCAGTGGCCTTACTCCTACTAGCAAGTTGGAGGCTATTGTAATCCTGAGGAAGCATCAGCTCAGCTTGCTGAACAATAAAAATGATATTGCAGCAATTCCTGTGGGTGTTTCTGTTGTATTGGTAATCTCCAGCCTCACCCTTACAGGGAGCTGTCATATCACCACCACTAAGCTGCAAGTGGCTTTTTTAATTTGCCAGCATCTTAATGTATTTTACTATCATTAGCTGCTACTTCTCCTCTCACACAAAACAGGTTTAGAAAATCTATTTTACTAAGAGCTAGTATATCTAATTTGTACGAATTTACTAAAGCTTGTCAGTCACACTAAAGCATTTAATCATCTGTGACATTAAAATAAAACACTTTAAAACCTTTGGCACAGAGTGTTCCTGTTAAGAAAGTACTGTAACAGTATTCACTCTGCTAGCATCACTGAAAAGAGCAGAAGAAATTACCTTGAACAAATACATCATTCTCATTCCACACTGGTCAAAGTTGGAAAATCTTCAATGTTCCTTCAAAGAACAGCTTATTCCCATTGTAATGATTCGAGATTTTTCAGCCTTCTACGTACAGCAGCCATGTAGGCAGGGGGAAAGCTATTATAAAGTCAATACTAGGGGGTTTTAGTGTAATTAGAACCCCTCATTGCCCAGAGGGAAGAAAAAAAAGTAGGAAACTTTCTCTCTGCTTTTATATTACTACTGAAAAAAAAATCTGAACAGTTAAATTAGAGGAGTTATCTTATGGGGAATATCTTTCTGCTCTCCTATGCTGAATCTTCACTGGAGTTAGTATAGTTGGAAACTGTCATTTAATTTCACTGCTCTCCTCCTGCCTTCCTTTTAAAAAGAGAAAAATAAATTGCAATTGTCACATTCACTTCCCTCCAAGATCCAGTCTCGAGGAACATCACCAAATGTAATGAGATGTGGTGTTACATGGTGCTAGGAGTGCATCTCACTGGGAAGCAGCAAACAGGCAGCTCTCAGCCTCCCAGAGGGGAGAGCCCTGGCATGGCCAGGGATCCACGAGGGTGACAAGCTGATGCCAGTGCACCAGCCTTGGGGCTCCCTGCAAGATTAACACCTCTGCTCAGTGAGGTCACACTCTGGAGTACAAGACTGATAGTAGTGTGGTATGTCTTAAAAAAAAACAACAAACAAACAAAAAAAAACCCAACAAAACACCAAACAAACAAACAAAACAAACAAACAAACAAAAAAACACCAACCAAGTTGAACAGGAAGAGTAAATTGCTGTGATTTCGTATGCATAAAAACGCACCCTGCTAAACATACTCCGAGGTTTGCCCAGCTGCCTGTGGAATATCATGAATCCTATGCAAATACATTGAAGACAATATTGCTATAGCCTGGTTTACCACTCTAATGTTCTTTCTTCATGGGCACAGTTTCCATTGCTGTTGATGGGAATTCTGTTCAGGTATTAGCAAGGGAACAAATTCCTTAATTTTCAAATCTCGGTCCTACCTTTTGCTAACTAGAATTTCCCCTCCTGCTAATTCAATTTGCCTCTCTGAGACTGTCCCCAATAGAAGGTGAATCAATCACTTCATGAAAGGCACCTCTGCATGACTGCTACAAGAAAGTCTCCCTACTCCTTAAGCATCAAACACGTGCAGCACAAAAAAAACACATTCAAGAAACATTGTGAGGAAAAGGAAGTGCCTGTGAATCTGCCAAATTCTAGGTTAACTTAATTTGGGTATTACTATCCACAGGCCAAGACTGTAGATGTGCATATTTCATTGAAAAAAAATTAGCAGTTGTTTGCGTGTCCACTGAAATCCTGCATCATGTAACAATAACAGCTGCAATGGGTCCTGTGCTGAACTTTACACTCTCTTGAGAAGAATATACACAGTCCTTTTGAGGGACCTGGGTTTTCCCCTCTGATTTCCACAGGACTAATGACAAATAAACTCACAGGTAGCTGGAAAAGAGCCAATTTGAAACAAGGAGAATCACCCTGTCCTTAGACCTCTCTGTTTTCAATGGTAAAACAACCACTTTCTCTCTAGTTAGATTTTCGATTTTTAGTTCTGTAAAAGGCAACTACCATCTTTCTTCTGGGAAGGGTGCTTGTCAGGGAGACAAAACAAAGAGGCAAAGGCCAGACACAGTAGGAACTGACCATCTGAGTTTCCTCCCAGCCCTGAGCCAGGGACACCAAACACAATTAGCACAACCCAGGTGAGCAGTGGGGACACCCTTCATGCAACAGCCTGTAAAGTCACATCTGCCTGTGACAGAACAGTACGTGTGCTACTGGTATGCATTGCTTCAAAAATGCAGAAAGGATGAATTCTTAGAGGGAAAAAAAAAGGTGCATCCAGGGCTATTAAACTGAAAATCACTTAAGAAATAACTGAAACAAACTCATGTGTGAGAGTGAGCATCCTGAGGAAGCATTGCTGTAGAATTGGTCTGTTCTTATCCACCCCTTCCCCCCTCCCCGTGATATTCAGGGACAGACCGTGCTCAGAGACAGATCCTGGGGAGACAAATCTCTTGTCTGAGCAGGTATGGCAATTCTTACAATAGGGCTGCACGACCTGATTGCTTCATTTGGACATTAGACACAGGAGGGCCTGATACGAACTTCATCCATTTACCCCCTTCTCATTTCCAGCCTGGTGAAGATGAAAATCCACTGTCCATTTCAGGTGTAAAACTGGGAAAAGCTGAACAGCTCTGTAGAGGAACCAGCCCTGCATCTCCCTGTCAGCTGCCCTGGGAAAACCTTCTCATTTTCCTCCCCTCCAGCCCTGAAGCAAAATCAACTAATATCATGGCTGCCTACACAGCACACCCAAAACCTTGCTGGCAATTCTTTACAGTGCTTCTGGTGAAAAGATTTATGATTTGGGATTTTTTATTTCCCCCCTCCTCCCCATAGACCCTGGTTTAATATCACTTATTTTTTTATGTCTCTTTCTACCCACTTAAAAAAGAGGTTTCCCTTTCTCTTGCCAGGGACAGCCAGAAGTGGTCCAATACCCAGCAGTTTCTCCCCAACCTGTTGAGATTCCCGTCCTGTGACCACAACACCCATGATAGCTGTGGCACTCCCCCCTCCCCAGTATCCTGCAAGGGGAATTCCTCCACTCTGAAATGCTTTGCTGAAATTATGAATAATGAATACTTGGAGTTTTTCGTGCTACCTCATCTGCAGTAGTTCAAGGCCAAGCAAAGCAAAGCATGAGGACAAATGTGAACTATTATATTGGACTAATATAGTTGGAAAAATAGACAAGCCCTTCAGTACATAAATCTCTCTTTAGGCGACCTTGTGCATCCAAAGTTTGTGCTTCTTTCTGACAGTTGTTCTAGGAGACTTCTCCTTTGGGAGTTTCTTTGTTTTAATTCAACAAACAATTCAGCAAGCTTGTCAAGAATTAATTAGGTGGCTTAGGCAAAAAAACCCCACAATAATCTCTTACCTCTGTTTACAGCAGGCCTGTTCCAGGCTGGCTGCACCTATATTTCTGCTGCAATTCATAAAACCTGTATTAATCTGCAGATTGCCTTCCCTCACAAAGCCCTAACAGCTCTCTGTGTCCTCTGCTTCTCTGTTTGGCAAAACAAAATTCAGGGAAGAAAGAAAATGATATGGTAATTAAATTCTCTCCCTGTTTTAAAGGGACAAGCAGTCTTTCTGTACTAATCTGCTCCTTGCAAATTCAAGACAAATACAAGGGAATTAATATTGTACAGTTCTTGCTAATGTACTAATTATAAATTGCTGGCTACCAAATGAAAAGTAGGAACAATAATACACAAGATGTTATTAAAAACCATTTACAGTAGCAGAAAGTTAAAAATTTTTATCCAGAGGATTCTGCTATAGCAGATGGGATTACACTACAAAAATAAAATCTCCAGTATAATTCTCAAATTCGGTCCTCATCAATCCTTTCAAGATTAAGAAGGTTTTAAGTCACAGTAATTTGGAAGAGGAGGGATCCAAACCTATGGGTACTCTCAGTACAGAGTAAACCCCAGAATTTTCCATAGGTAAACAGTGAAACTTAATTAACAGGTCAAGTGAGTGATTTGAGGGATTTTTGTAACACCTGTTTCCATACGCTCAGAGGGACTATTTTTAGCAATATCTGAGAGAGCACCCATTTTGACTATGGGCCAAATGCAGTAGATTAGGTAAACTGGTTTTCTGATTTCACTGTAAACACAGTTTCCCCTTCTCCATGTGTTCAGATTTCTGTGGATTTCTTTTGTTCCTCTGCAAATACATCATAATTATGCAGAAAGGATGGAGGATTTTTATTTTTTCAACTTTGATAAAAAGCAGTATTGTCCTTCAGGGTGTATTATTGCTTAGAATAAAAAGGGACTGACAGCTGATAGAGGATGACACTGAAGTGTCATACCAGAAATGTTTTTAACCTGGCATACACAGCATAGAACTAATTTCAAGGGAAGTTTATTGGTTTTGTAGTGTGTAAAATTGCTTGGGGTGGATTCATCTTATCCTATCTCTAGGATTCAGCTCTAGGACCTTCAGACCCTTCAATCCCTCAAGGCTGCAAAGATTTAAAGTTTCTTGGGCTGGAAGTTTTGAGGGACTGGCTCTACTGAACACAGAACTGACAACATAGCAGACTAAGCTGAGATGTCTCGAATGTGCTGACCTAGATCTACCTCTCTAATGCTGCAAAGACTAGAAAAACCCTTTAAAAATCTTAATCAGTTCTAGCATATAGAGAAAAATTTTCACCTCATCATTAAAAAAGGTGATGAGTCCAATTCTCAGCATCTTGTGGTCAAAGATCCTTTATGAACATTGAAGTGAAGAAAATACAGAGCAGGAGAAACAGGCATGTAATGCAAGAGCCATGTGAGATCAGTAATGTATTCCTACTTTTGTAAGAATACATTTATTAAAAAAGCAAGTGTGCACTGTGAATTTTACCTAATCAGCCCCTCATAGTAGGTAAAATGATTCTCAGCCATTATCCAATTTTTTGCTTATCTTAGAGTATTTCTGCTTGTGTTGTACACATCCTAAAGTAAGATCAGACTCCAAGGAATGTGCTCCAGAAGGTATTAAGACTGTCCCCAGCACTGTGACACTGATACATTTCCTGGAAAATGTTGTGTTGGATTACTTGCACTCTGCACACTCTTACGTTGTAAACAGAACTTTCTACCTGGACTACATTTCCCACACTGCAATAGGGCCTCACCATTCAGAGAGAGAAAACAATAAAGAATTATGCAAAACATCTGACCAGGAGATCTAATCACTAAAGGAAAGCATGAAACCACGAAATATCCATTGCTGTAGGATATTACTGCAGCTTTTCTAACTAAAGACTTCTGCGTCCAACTGCTCATCCCTTCCCATGCCACACACACACACAAAAAACCAAACAAACCAAAAAAAAAAAACAAAAAACAAAAAAACCCACTACTTTTTCATCTATTTATTGCTGGTTGGGAAAATTTTTTAATTCATCAGTGCTTACATAGATCTTTCTAAGTGTAAATGATGCTACTGAAATCAGGAAAGCACGCATGTTTCTGTCTCTGTTAATGTGACTGCCAAATCAAGTTCTCAACCAGTCAGCACACAAAATAAAGACACATGGAATTAAATTCATTGTGTTCAATCAGTAAAAAGTGAACTCAGATTAATTATGCAGACTTGAATAAACACATTTAGGGATATGATTTGTTCAGAGAGGTACATTTTGCACACTCTCTGAATCTAGCTGAGAAGACATAAACCATTCTTTTCATTTTCTGCTATGTGCTAGTTTAGTACAATACACTCAGCCATAATGATGTACCTAACAATTTTATGGTCTTGTATGATTCATGTTGCAAAGGATACCATGCCACACTGAAACCTTTTTATTATCAATCACTTGGAAACACAACCTTGAAGACTGGCATTAATTAAGAGCATAAGGATTTACAAATGCTTCTCCTTCATTCTCTGAATATAAATATTCATGGTAGAACCTATGGATCACTTCTTGAAGTAAAAATTGATCTTGGAAAATAAGAAGTTGTAAAGGAAATAGAAGCATAATTATGAAAGGTTGTCTTCAAATCTTACACCTGGAACACTTTATAACAATAATTCTAACCTTTTTGTAACAACAAAAATATTGGTATAATTATGGAAATATAACAAAGGTGGCCATGAATTTAGATTCCTTGTTAAAACCAATTTTAAGAATAAAAAGGATTACATTTCTATATGCTGTCTTCTTTTTCTTTACCAATTGTTTTTTTCTCTGGCTTCTTTATGGTCTCTTTCTCAGTCCAACAGGCCTGTCATATCCACCTCTCATATGCACATTTACATCCCCATTACCCAGTTTTCATGCCAATACTGCAGCCATTTCTATCTGTACATCTTCCTGAACAAATCTCACAAGTTTTTTCTGCATGTATTCCAAGCTAGGCATTAGCCATACCTAAAGTACTTGGTTTTCATTCAAATTTATGTTCCTAACTCTCTTTCTGTAACTAATTATGGGAAGTTTATCCATCTTTAACACAAATTAAAATGAAAATACATAACTGAATGTGTTACCTGTTTGAAAACCTATTACTTGTTTAAATTTTTATTATTCCAAAGCACAATAAGGAATATATACATGAACAAAACTTCCTATGTAGTAATAATAAATGCAGAAGGATTGGTTCCACCTCATCTGGGGTATGGAAAAATAATTCATTTATTAAAAGAAGATTAAGTACAGCAAGTAAAAAAATTGGCAGCAACTAGTGATGTCTGTGGTGAGGAACTCCTTCCTGCAAAGAGGCTATAACTCCTTAGACCGAGGTAAGACAAACACTTTGCTAACTACAGATCTGAAGAAGGCCCAGAAATTAAGGTTCTTCCTAGCTTTAAACACAAAAAGAAAACTATATTTCAACTACGATATTTTCTAGGTCATCAGGAAATAGATGTTTTTCCTTTAACAATTCTGTAAGTAAATAAAACTGCTCCTGGTGATAAACACTGAGGCAAAGTGACTGAAAACATTGTCTTCATGACTGTCCTGAAGGTAAGTGAACAATCTGGAAGTTGTCCACACTTAATTTCTCCAAGTTTAAAATCTGCCAGTTAACAACTGGCAGAGAACACTGATAAAAATCAAGCAAAATTGACTTCTTAGTTACTTTGATTTTTTTTCTCCTCTTTTAATGTTGTTGACAAGATTAGTAGAAAATGCAAAAATATTTTTATGTCTCTTCAACTCCCTTGTTGATTCTATTTTTTCTTTATTATTTTGTTCTAACACACATGCCTCAGCTTCTGGAGTTCATCAGCCTAAAACAGCATTTAGTATCTTCTGTTTTCAGATGAGCTCTTATTAACCTAACCCACCCAGTGAATAATGCCTATGCATGTACAATGTGTGATTAAATGCAACTATATTCAGTGCTTTCATGTATGAATTCTGCTTGGGAGAAAAATTGCCATGCTGCTGGACAGCATATTTGAATTTTTTTCCCTATCACAATTATTTATTATTTCTATTAGCTAATGTTGTTTTACTCCTAATTATGGGTAATTAGATGATGAGTTGTCAGCACAATCCATTCACTTAGAAGCTTCTACATTTAATTAACTCAAGATGGTTTTGAACATTTAAATGTCAAAACAACATTTAGAAAACAGAACATTAACATGTTGTTCATTGAACTGTACATTATAGAAAGTGACTTAAAGAACCAAAGGTTTCAGTGTGATGACAGCTCCCAAATTCTGCTTGTAGGGAGTCCAAATTTGCTGTACATTTTGACAGCTTTACTACAACAGCTTTGGGCTTAGCAGGTCACCTGTTTCAGACCTTCAGTGCTGATCTGAGAATACAAAGGGAGTTGGTGGATAAAAGAAAAACACCCTTCACAAAACCAGCCTCTAAAAAACCTGCAACTTCAATCTCCACCCGTTTTAATGGGTTCAGCACAGGGATTGCTCCTCTCAATAAAAAACGGGAAAGGAAGGTAGAACCAAACCCATCATCCTCTGAAGAATGGCTCTAGATAGAGATGGTTCAAGGTGGCAAAGTCTGCACAACCATGTTGATTTTGGACTATGTGATAAGAGGCAATAAATGTGCCCATTTCTGTCAGTTTTTATACAGTCCTGCAAAAGGGGATGGTCAGAGCTCATCAGAAGAAGGCTGATGGGAAGTTTCAGAGAAAGAAAGACTCTGCCCCACCTACAGTTTTGTATTTAATGTTACTACTGCTGAAAAAGCACCCCTGAAAGCCTGAAAATCTGTTGTAACAGCTGAAACTGTTGGATATTTACAATGAAGTTCATTTTTCTAACATATCTTTTGAAAATAATCATTAAGCAACCTACCCAACCATCTTAACATAAGGAACATAGGAAATCACAACACAGACTTACAAAGCCTAGCAGCCAATGAAGATGTTAATGCAGTTTTCTGTTCCTGGCAATAGTCTCAGTCTCTCTCTCTCTCTCTCTCCTCAGTGGTGCACAACCTTGCAGTGGAAGAAAGGGGTAGAGGATGCCAGACCAGCCAGCAAAGGACACCAGGCACTGCACTGTTCATGAAGAATAGATACAAACAGAGGAACAGAGTAGGGGTGGGAGAAAAGCTCATGTCCCATCATGAGTTTGAAAACACAGCTGGGAACATCTTCCTTTCCTAAGATACTCCAACCTTGCAAGGTACTGAGCCCAGGCCGGCAAATTCTGAGTTAAACCTTATTCCCACAGTGACCACATGTAAGAGTATTCATATCAGAAAACCTGCCAGAGGGAAACTGAGGTGTTTGAGATAATATCTGACGAGGAGTTATGTTTTGCTCTTATCATCAGGACTTTTGGAAGGAAGCTTGGAAAGACTTGAAATAATTCATACCTCACTCAAATCCATCTAGATCACTGGATGAAGGCAGATTCTTGCATTGTGAGCTTCAAGGGTGCACATTAGAAAATGGTGACTTTAAAACTGCCTTTTTCCATCCTAAAAGCTACAATTGTAAGAGATTTCTTTGCTAAAGATTCATCCTGATGGCATCCATCCTGCTCTATCAGAATTTCAAACTGTTCTCCACGGTCAGAACCTCTGGCACTGGGAAAGGGCTTTGTGACTGAACCTAATCTATGGTCATCCTTCAGTCAATAGATGCATTTGCTTAAATTTCTCACAAAATCCCCATGGCCATCCAGATGCAGCTTTACAATGCTGAACAAAGCAGCGAAACAAAAATACAAGTCACCAGGTATATTTCCAGCAGTAAGTCAAGTCATACATATTTCAATTCACATGGTGTTTGCTCTTTCACATCTCTGAAAGTTATACTGCTTTTCACTCTGACAAGCTGTCATTGTTTCTAGTAATGCATTTTTGTTTCAGTGTTGGGAGACTTTTCATTACCTTCTATATCAGAAGAACTGTTTTCCCCAGTACATATCCCAAAGGCCCGAGTGAAAGAATGCTGCCTTCTTGCGTTAGTACCAAAGCTAGAACTTGAGAGTCAGCACAAATGACAATAAAAGGAAATTACTGAGAATTTGGGGTGTCTCATACCAAGTAGACAGAATAACTTTAGGTCCTATAAAATCAACACAATTTCCTTTTGCTGTACAGTAGGCATTATTCATTACCAGTATGGTTTTGTTGTGGCTGTGCTGTGTTCTGGTACTGAGCATCAACAACATGACAGAAATGTTTCAGCTTTTCTATTCTCTTTCTACAAATGTGAATGTAACAGTAAAGCCAAATGACAGGTACTCTCACACTTACTGGTATTCACTCAGTCAGGCACAGTTTGAACAGCATGGTGCCCAGATGAAGCTGCGTAAGCCAGCACCTATTAGCTGCTTCCTTTGATTCTCCTGCTACTGCTCAGACACAGTGCAGGGTGTTGCAATGGATAAGCAGCACTAAAAACAGACAAAAAATTTATTATCCCAAACAAAGGTCAATAAGGTACTCTGAAGACTTTTTCTGTTTCACTTTCTGGATTTTAGAACAAACCGTCTTGTCAAGATCTCAGTGGTTTCCCTGAGCCTGAAAGATAATTCAGAATCTCTGTATAGTTTGAAAAAGTTTTTTAAAAAATGCAGCATGCAGTGTGGTATTTTGAAGCCTCTTTTACAAGACTGAAAGGTAAAGAAGCAAAGAAATCATGATGAATTCCTTTTCCTATTCTTCTTTTCCTTGCCATTCCTAAATTTCTTTCTATTACCAACAATAAGACACAATTTTCAAAGCTAACTTCACTTTAGAAGTTAACCTGAAGATATGGCAGGACTGGGGATGCTACTTCTGCCTTTCCTCAAACTAAGAATTCTTTACATATTGTTTTCAGTTCCTGAGAGTGTCCAGAATAAGCTGGGGCAGTGAGATCAGCTGGCAGCTGTGCTGTTCATTACTGTGCATTTCTTCTCATGATGATAGTTACGCTCCAGATTCTTACATGCAAACCCACTATTTTTCAAATTAATGAATTCAGAAAGTTAAAATGTGTGTCCTACAGGCTATGAGTGAATCTGTACACATATACATGATCACATAGAGAGGAAGTCTTGGGAAACTCATGCAGTTTCTGGCTGTGTGCTCTTTGAAGTTCTGTGCTGTATAGTTGGACATGCCAAAAGTTGAACCCTCTCTAAGACTGAAATAAATTAAAAATAAATGCAGAAATTCTCAGAGCTTGATATGTGACTTGGAGAGCCTTAAATGGCCAATGAATTTCAGCTTGCAGAGTTACTATGCCATAATTGCATGGTTATGAACTTTTACTAGTTGACTGCTCCCTTCCAACGTGCCCATTTTTTCAATCATCACAGGCTTTTCTCCACTCACAGTGAAGCCAAAGGTTTTGTTCCAACTGCTGCCCCTGGCAACTGGGGCAGGACTACAACCAACAGTGCGCACTGCAAGCTGGGGAAAGGTCTGTGAAGAAAGGAGTCCTGCTGCTCCCACTGAAAAGTCCACACCTAAAATAATCTTTCTTTTCATCAGTGGTGTCCTGGATGCTAACACAACAACAACAAACCAACCTATGGTGCAGGTTTGACAAGAGTCAAGACAATGCAGAACACCCCCTTTTTCAATTTTGAGGCATGTTTGGACAGCATTCACTGCATTTCTCTGACACTAATATATTTGACTGAAATAATCCTTCAGGCAGGCACCAATTTCTCATCCATAAGAGAAACACGGAGTCCTGCTCTTGACTGAAATATTTTCAATCTTTCAGAACATAACCACATGCATAAGTAATAACTGTGGATATGTTTTAGCAGTCCCCTCATCTCAGTGAAGTTTAGATAAGTGGCATCAAAGTACTGGATATTTCTACTCTGCAATACTTATGTAAATCATTACTATTTTGGACACAGTTCTCTGTTAGCACCAACATTTGTGGCTTGCAAAAAGCTTTATTCTACGCTTATGCTTGGGATTCCTACCAGAATTATAATACTGAGAAATCATCATAGACATCTAAAGGAGCTTGTGCATGAAGTTCCTGCTCCCTTAAATGCTGCTTAAGCCAGAATGACTAATGGTCTTTTTCAAGGATGACTAGATTTATACATCTTCCCTGTGAACTCAATGCTCCCATGAAGCCAAGAAACCTTTTATTAAAATGCTAGCAATATATCTATGTTTCACCCTCACTACCAGCAGAACTAAGATTCCTATGGGGCAGAACACTTCCCAGCAGATCAAGCTGCAGAAACAGCAAACCAGGAATGACCGAGAATCACACTACAGAAAACTGGTGCTGCATTTCCAAAAATAAATTCCAGTTCCAACCCTCCCCTTTCATTCCCACAATCAAATACAGGTGCAGCTGTACAACAGTAATCAATGGCGGATACAGACAGATGTGCAACTCTCCAATTTGCAAACAAAGAACGCACATGTCAGTAGCATGGACGGCCACGTCTTCACTTCAAAGAGTTTAGGACTGCATTTTGGCAGGCAAAAACATACATGTGTTTGGGAGGCTCAGCAGTGCAAGAAACGATCGTATGCTCACTAATCAAAATCCAACTGGGGCCTTCTTTGACAATTTGGCCCTAAATATTAAGCAGTGCCTGGGGGCTGATTAAAATTGACCTCTCCGGGGCATAGATCATGCAACACTAAGAAAACAAGCTGAAGAAACAGAAGCAAAGACTGCTGTTCCCTGCATCTTTATTGGTATGAAAACTCTTAAGACGCCAAACAAGGGGGGTGTTCAGGGGGAGACGTTAATATCTGAGGAGAGAGATCAAAAGCATTTAACGTTCCTGGCACTGCGCTGTGGCATGTGTATCTTTATACTTTTAAACTTACAGTAAAAAAAAAAAAAAAAAAAAAAAAAAAAAAAAAAAAAAAAAAAAAAAAAGGAAAAAGAAAAAGAAACATTTCTTTGTTAAATCAAATATTGCCACATGTTACTCATTTTAAGTTTGCTGTCCTAAGATCCAACTTAATTTAGTCTGCACTGAACATTTCTGATCTGAACATTTAATGTGGCAATGTTTTGCTCTGCCAGGAATATTATCTGAATGTTAAACATGAACTCAATTTATTCATCAGGATATGGCAAGCATGATACCAAAGGTCATTTTGTTTATATTGTCCTCCAACTCCATAACTTACGGCCTGTTTCTTTCATCTTCAAACCTCAGAACACTCAACGTTATTGGATGTTACAGTGTGGGGAAGAGAACTGGATTTTTTTTTTTCCCTTAGTATTTTTATTTGGAACTGGAGGATAGGAAACAGCCTTGTTCAGCAGCAAGGAAAAGCACAGAAACATGAAACACATCTGCTCCACTGTGGACTGGTAACAGATATGCAAGATAAGGTTGCCCTGGCACGAAGGATGCATGAGAAGCAGTTTGCATTACACCTTAATATTCACAATGCAATTATAGCTTTTTGATTCTTTAAGTAGTTGCTGATCTCAGTCACATCAGAATAAAACCACAACCACCACAACCACATTTTCCATGCAAAACACGTCCACAGAGTCCTCACAGAACCCATGAGCCAAACTGATACTAATTACGCTGGAAGAACTTTGTAGTAATATCACATGCACATGCAGCTCTGCTGTTCAAAACTGTACCTACAGCAGCAAGATTAGCTTAGAAACTGGTACCTGTTCTCCAGAAAGCATCATACGTTGCTCATCTTATTAGTTATTATGATTTCAGCACTGAAAATGCTTGTCCCTCCTCCCCTCAACATTTTGAACCAAAAGAATAGAACCATACAAACTCATAGGGAATGTAGATGAAAGAAATGTGAACAGAAATATCTTTACTATTTCTCATTATTAGTTATTAGAGGAGTTCACCCCACTTGCTGATGACTCAGTTTATCACTTATTGTATTCAGATGTGAAATTTTCTTTTGCTGTATTGAAGAGTCATTCCCCTGCTATTATATTGAATTTCTAGCACTTTCACACACTCACATATCAGATAATCACAGAAGAAATATCCATCTGCTAATGCACTATCAATAAAATCTGAAGAAACAAAACTGATTATTGGTGCTTAGGCTTTTCAAATCCAGGCCATAGAATCATTCAATACGTTATTGATACTTCCCATCAAAACACTCCTCTGTGTGCTATAAATGTGAGACTGAAGAAAAGGAAATGTCTCAAACCCTACCAGAAGGGGCACCTTTACAGAAAACCCTGAGGAAAGCACCCTAATGCCCCAAGGGGGCCACACCCAGAAACGCTGAAGATGAACAGGCAACATGGTGCAGACATTTAGAAGTTCAAAAGGATCAAATCCTGTGCAAGGCACTCCCCAAAAGTCTGAGCACCCCATGTAAATGTCAGGCTCATCCAGAAAGGCATTTTCATAACAGAGGACTTCTCCAAAACTTGCAGCTCTAAGACTTAGTTTTATTCAGGGGTTGATGGCAAGCCTGCCAAAAGCATCAGGCATTGGACCATCTCTGCTTTTGTAATCTTAGCCCTGATCTCAGTGATGGCAGAATCAAGCCTTAATCCTCCTCACAGAATACACCTATTATGTCAATTTAGAACATTAAGGTTGTATTTTAAGTATGTATTAGTAGATCCCATAGTTATATTTCTCCCTAATCATATATATTTTATGCAAGTAGTTAGTGACCTCAGCAGTTATTTCTATTCATTCAGAGCCTTCCATTTTTTAAATTCTACAGATACAGCCACATTAAATCTAATAATTACAAAGATTTTCCTTTTTTTAGTGACAGACAGACATACACACAAGTGTGTTAATTGACAGAGTACCTTACCTCCATAATGCATTCTTATGTTTTATATACAGGTAAGCTTCAAGAGTGCATTTCTTAATCTAATGAAATATTTATCAGATCTGAGATCTAAAGTGTACATATTCAATTTTTTATGCACACCTTTACATGATTCATGAAATTCACCCATAATGTGAGTTCTTTTCATTAAATTTTGTTTTTATGTATCATTGTTACCCTTTTTTTTTTTTTACAACCAGATTTATATTAGACTGACAAATATCATTCAGGTATCTTTGAACAAAGTAGTTCTTACCTTTTGATGGAAATCATGAAGCTCTGTGTCCTGAGGTAGATTTCTCTGTAAATAAACAAAAAGAAAAGAACTAAATTCAGGATACTGCTAAATTTGCAGTTAAGGACGGTGTGTTACATTACATGGGTTAGTTTCTTTATTCAAGTTTATGAACATGTTCAGACACGGCCAGTGCTATGTAGAATAACGCAGATTAAAATGAATATTCTGAATGTTGATAAAAATGCACTGTCTCACTTAACCCAAAATGGATTTTGGACTGAAGACTGTTGGGTTTCTCAGTCAAATTATGCTCTCATACATCTTAAAGTGCAGCTGGATTTTCAAGCAAAAGCACCAAAAGCAAAAGCACTGTAAACCAAAATGTAGTCTTGCATTAGAGGTACAAGGGAGTATAATTTACTGGTGAAAATAATTTGACTGTTATATATATGTTGGGGGCTTCGTGTGTTTGCTTTTATTTGCAGCTTTGCAGCAATGTAGGTAAGACACAGGATTTTATCATTTTACAGAGCACAGGATGGGAGGTGGGCATATAGGCACTACCCTGTACAGAGCACAGAGCGCTGTGAGCTCTGCTACTCCAGCAGCAGAAACTGGCCCAGAGCTTGAGGGGTTTGTTTTGGGGCCCTCTGGCTCCACACCAGTCCACACTGCTCGGTGCCTTCCAGCAGCACTCGCTGAAGTTGTTGTGAAGTGCCCTCCATCCCTCAATTAATATTCCTTCATCTGCCTCAAAAAACAACTGCCCAGTTTACCCATTTTACTTTGTTAAAATGGGCTTGATTTGAAAATCACAACCAACAGGAACACATTTTATTTCTCTAGAAAACAGGTAGATGTCATAACACATTGATACCCTGCAAGCCAGATACAGAGACATTTCACAGTGTTCAGCCAGCACTCTTAAGAGGACAATGCATTTAGTTATAGAAACTATATAATAGATAGCTGACATCCCACCTTAGCCCCTCTGTACTGCCTTTTTTTTTTTTGATACACAACCTTTGGTTCTACACACTAACACATCTGCTCTCAACTCATACTGACTCAGCAGAAGACAGGGGCTTGACACTTTGTATAACCTCAGCCTCAAAAATGGAAGTAACGAAGAAAAGTTTACAATGTCATTTTTCAAACTCTGCTAAATAGCACAGAACTGCAGATATTACATTACAGAGTCTCAAAAGCATAGGGAAAATGCTTTAAGTTTCTAAATCATTTGAGGCACCAAATTGCACTACTTAATGCTAACTGCACGTTGTATTTATTTTTGTTAAGAGAAGAAATACTTTTAAGTACTAACCCCAGCTACTGACCCTGTACATGAACTAATTCCTCAACTAACATCTGAATCACTTTTTCTTTCCCTTAATTTCAGTGGGAGGAAAAGAAAATCCAAACACCATCCCTCTTTCCTTCATCGTTAAGATCAACATTTTCTCATATGCAAGTTATAGGAAGAAGACAGAACGTCTTTACTGTGAAAACGGTGTAGAAAATATTTCTTAGGCTGGAAAGTTAATTGAAGTTCAAAACCAGCAAAAGAATTCTGGCTTTTAATACTAACTCCAATATACAAAAATGCATATTGTACACAAGTGTATTTACACAGTGTGTATGGCTGTATATGTTTTATATGGATGTTCCACTCTATACAGTAGTCAACTGGATGAGATCAGGACTTTATTTTTCCTTGCAGAAGTTATTGTCACAAATACTATAAAATATTATTGCAATAATTCCAGTGACAGGACAATCTGTGCAGTCAGCGATTTCAGTTCTGTTTATGGTCCAGAACTTACATAGTATTTTTGCAATTAAAACATAACAAAAATAAAAAAGAGATCTGTTCAACAGCTGAAACCACTGTAAACACTAAGGCCAACTACTTGAAAGAACAGAAAGTGACTGCAAGATTAGTTTCCCTTGAAGTTTTCCCCTAGAGCCTTGTAATCCGGCATGCCAAGCAATACTTCTCAGGAAGGGCTCCAAATCACTAGATTTTTCAGCATCACTAAACCTTCACATAAAACACAGTCCCATACTACTTTTACTTACATTGCTAAGTTAACTACAGCTCCTAGAGATGCTTAAAAAAAAAATAAATTAAAATAACCTAATTGTTCAGTGGTTTCATTTCTCCACTTGGTCAGGATTTCCCAAACTTGAACAAAAGCTTCTTGTTATCTCTAGCAAATGAGCTTGCTGGCTTTCAGCAGCTAAAGGAGTTTCAGAAAAAAGATTGTCCTGAACATCTACTCAGAGACTAGAAAGCTGCACTGGTCTGGAAAAAAGGCATTCCTCCAGCTGGGTATGCATGCTGGTGGCTGGACTAAACTGTTTCCCCAGTTAAATATCAGTGTTGATAGTTCAGTCTCCAGGAAACTGTGTCATTGTGCCATCAGAGAAAACTGACAATGATTCCCTCCTGCAGCTCTCATTAGTGAGGCCAAAGGTAGAAAGAGAACCTGACTCACTCTGCAAAGGAGAGGATCACCACAGATGTGTCCTTCCTGTGAGAGCACAGGGCCACCAGCCTGGTGCGTAAGTCGTGCTTTAGATTCATTTAGAAAAAGGAACAAATCCAACAAGAGATGCTGCCACTCTCCCGCTAGTTCAAAGCAAAAAAAGCACTTAAACAATTCATGGTTTATAACAACGCAGATCACAAAGAATAAAAGAAAATAAATGTTACATAAATCATTTAATCTCTTTCCCAATTCAGTTCATTAACAGCTTCAAAAATAAATCAAAATAACTTTACCAAAAAAACAGAAAGCTGAGATAATTAGATTTGTACAGCCAACTTACTGTGCTAGCATTCCAAGACATCTTGAAAAGCACACTAACAGATTTTTGGCAAAAAGCATTACTAGAAAGAATCCTTTTCCTTTGAAAAATTGCTTAGTGTACAAGTGGCCCATCCAGAGCTGCTCCAAATAAGGTTCCATGCTGCATTTTCTCTTTTCCAATTCTAAAACTAAACACATGGTTCAGTCAAGGTGAGTATCCAGGGTAACAAACCAGAGGAGCTGAGCACCTGAAGTGACCAGGGCACAGAACCTGGGGGCAGGACACACTCCTTTCACAGCAGCCAGGAAGGCAAGAGAGCACAGATGTGATGCTTTCACTTATCCTAGAGAAGGGAACCAGCAGCAAGTGAAACCTGCTGGACTCAATGCTTACTCACAGGCCTGGAGACTGTGGATCTGCTTTGGGGTTTTTGTACTTTAAAGCCAAAGCAGATTCTTACAAGTTCAGTACGGCTGTGAGGAAGAGAAGCTTAGGTATGCCCCAATGAGCAGCTACACACTTTAGCAAGTTGCTACATCCTGTACACTATATAATATTTATACATATTAGCATTTTTTAACTTGTCAGAAATTTCTACCAATGAAATTTTTACCAATTTTCCTGCATGCACCCAAAGCTTCTTTGTTATTTAGTTGCAAAAAGATTATTTCTTTTCTGAATAGGTACCAGTATAGTCTATGAAAACTAGTGTTTTTTATTAAACTTGAAAAATTACGAGCACTTCCTAACGCCAAAGTTGCTTTTCTAGTTTACTAACAAAAGACAGGAGACAGTACAGGAAATATGAGTGGAGCTGGGAGGTGTGTCAAAGCCTCACAAAATTTATGGCATGACTTTTTTTACAGAATGTAACAGTTTTTGTTGAAGTTAAATTCCTGAAGTCACAGGATTAAATCCTAGCTTCAAGTTAAGACTTTATATGCTTAAAATCTGACTTAAAGGCTGGAGGAAGAACTGCCAAAGTTCACCTTGAAATTTACTTTCTCTTAGACATAATTTCCAGGAACAAAATTCGGAACAGTGGAGATGCTGGTGGCCATGAGAATCTGAATATAAAAAAACTCTTCATCCCTAAATAGACACTCAATATGCACCCCTCTATTTCCAGGATGATGGTTTCCTCATCTGCCAGTGTAATACCATTGGCTGAAGGTTCGACTCAATCATCCCCAGGTAGGTTCCTTGCACACATTAGCCCATCTCCCAGGATTGCAAACTATGAGATGAATCAGTTTTAAAAATCGTCACAACACTGTCAACTTTGACAGACTGGAGGGAAAGTTAGGAATAATGGTCCAGAATCAGGGCCAACATGTCAAGCCATGGGGTTTAAGAACTTCTGAGAACACCTGAAAATCCCACGCGGTCTGTAAGATGATATCATTGCTATTTTACAAGAATGAATGAACACAGAAATATTACAAAAATGGGATGTCTGGTAAATATCTAAGAATCACAAGTGATATAAAATGGTAAGAAAATATAATATGCAAAAAATAGGCAAAACCAAGCAATAGAACAACTTAAGCCCAGCAAGCAGAAATAGATGGAAAATGCTATTCAGAGACTAGAAAAGCCATCAATAAACTCTCCTGGAGAGGAAACCTATAAAGATAGCCACAAGATTTCCTTTGAGAAAAAAATACCAGATAGGCAAATGAGAATAAAATGAAAGTAAAACCCAAACCAATAAAAACACTCAAGCAAGTTCAAGACGCAGAGTCTCCAGTCTAAACCTATTAATGGTTCTACAGAGTCTCCAAAAACCCAACCCAGATACAGCCATTCATGCAGCATTCTCTGCAACAAGATATTTTATAGTTCAAGATGATTAAAAAAACCCTACCATTGTCATGTGTAGTCTCAAAGAATGCAAGAGAATACTGCTGCTGGAATTTTCTGGAAACAAAGCATTAGTAGTGACAGATAAAGCCAAGACCCAGCAGATGTGGCAGGGCCAGCTTGCATGTGTCCTGCTTTCAACTGCTTGGCCTTATGCTGTGTTGGTTGCCTTTGTACATTGTCAAACTGAGTAACTGGAGTTGGCCTTTACTGTTACAAAATAAGTTAAGTTTGTACTTTTCAGGCATCAAGCACTACAGAATAAATCTGACATGGAAGAGGGACGAATAATGCAAGAATCAATCACTTTTAAGCACCAGACTTCCAAGAGTTGCCACTGAAGGATCGTGTCATGCATTGCTTACAGGTATTCAGCTGCCTGCATACATTTCTGAAGGGATTCACTAACTGAAAATCACTGTTTAGGTAGTAATTATTAGTCTCTTGAGTTTGAACCTAACCAAAGAGCAGAAAAAGCACCATGTGATTTAGATGCCAACCATTTACAGGCAAGAACAACCTATTAAATAATATTTATAGTCATTCATTAATAATCCACAGGCTGAACTTTGTTCTCTAATTATATTGCAAATACTTACACAATCATGAATACAGCTGTAGAAATCAGAATGATGCATGAAGAAGGAAAAATGCTAAATTCATCATATAAATCACATACAATACCTAAATTGACTATCATTACCTACAACCCTATATTTAGCAGTTAAAGCTATTGCTCTTACCTTGTTTTGTACTTGTCTCTTATCAGAAATTATAGTCTCTCAGCACTTTTGCACATTAGTTTTACAGACTAAAGCTGAGACAGATGACACAATTTCCTCAAGCAAAACACAACAGTGGAGCCAGGGACGAACCCAGATGTCTTAATTTTCAGTGTAGGAATTATTCCAGGCTTCATTCTTTCATTCTGTGTTGAAGATAGATGTTACAAAAATAATTTATGCTGCTTTAGGTTTATTTTCTGAATTTCAGTGGAATGGTATTTTTTATTTGGTAAGTGAAATGAATACAATGTAATCCTTGAAATAAATCCTGCCATTGAAATTATGCTTGGAAAAAGGAACTCTAACCTGGTATTTGCACAGGCAATGAATTCAAATTTCAAAATAGCAAATTTCAGCAAAATAAATTGGAAGAGTTTAACCAGACAATTTTTCTATTTGAAAGATCGGTTTTGAACCTCTGACTTTCTTCAGAGGAACATGTTTTCAAGAATATTCTTGTCCATTATGGGTGTACAAATACTTTGTTACTTTTAACAGAAGTTTAGGCAGTAAACTTATTCAAGAAGCTGTTCCCCCTCATCTCAAAAAATGGACAGTGTTTTAAGAGAGACACTTTGTGATTTTCTCACAATTATTAACTTTGGGGAATATGGGAATAGAGAGCAAGTCTCATTATCCACTCACAAAAAACCACAAAAATATGGATACCTTTAAATGTCTAATTTCTTCACAGGGCACGGGTTATAAAGCACAGGAACAAGCACACAGTGCCCCCAAAACAAAGCTGCTGTGACAACAGGAGCACACCCAAGGAGGAAGGCAGGAGCTGCTGGGAGGTTCAAGCTTGTCCTCACCAGGAACAGCTCTATAAAAACAGCCCCTTCTGCTGCTGCCTCCCTCTTCTTCTCTGACTCTGGGGACAGGCAGAGCACCCTGACACTCACTGCTAACCCAACCTGAATTCCATATCTACAATGTGAACTTATTCCCCCATTTTAAAAGGCTTTTCGTGGTTAAAGGAGATATATAACCAGGATGACAATCCACAAGACAGCACGAATTTATGAAGACAGAATTACTGAGTCAGGGCAAGAAAACATCTTCTGGAATTGCCTCAGATTCTAATATTTTTCCTCAATAACTTTGCCAAGCAATAATGGAGAAAAAACAAACCACAGTCTGGTTTCTGGGTGGCTAAAGTGGTTATATCCTGGGCATAAAATACCAAACAAAACTATCTTTTAATAAAAAACTTTCCTTCAAATGTAAAATTGATACCTTTTTCTGGTTTATGGATAATTTAGTTTGATTACTATAATTGTCAGAAAAATGCTGAAATATAACTCTCCTCTTCTTTAAACAAAGATTGTCTTACATGCTTGGGATCAATCCATTGACTCTTTTGCAATGGTGAAATAACTCAGAGGGTAAAGTTTTAAAGGGACACAGAAATTTGCCTGTCCTGACCCGCTAAGGAGGATGACATTCCCTATGATTGCTTAGCACAGGCAAGGTAAAATGAGCAAGAAGCCAACAGCTTCCAAAGCATTTCCCAGCTAGGGGAAGGAGGCACATGGTCCTAGGCCCAGGCTGCAGGTGCAAAAGAAGCATGTGAGATTTTCTGGAGGCATAGGGAGTGCAGGACATGATGTTGTCCCCAGTCAGCTGGAAGCTGGCTGCCTCCAGCCACGCTCCTAAGTCAAAATGCCTCAAACCACTTCACTGTTGCCTTGCTCACCATCCCCAAATTTACACACTCTAAGACACAATTTTATCAGTGTGATTGCTTCCCAGGGAAAATGAATGCTTTGTATGGTTCCTTGAAAACATATACAAGACCCTAACACAGAAAATATTGACACTTGTCATTATCGTGATGTTAGCTTCAATACCTCAACGGTTCCCATTAAAACACTGACAGCATTAAATGCTCTGCACTGACAAATGCATTCGCCACTGAAATTAGATCATCCACTACAGAGACAGACCATACATGCTCCGCCCTAATTTTCTACATTTAGAGCCCTTTGTTAACTATAAGGAAACTCTCTTTTTCTCTCTGAAGTACTGGGGAAACTGGCTGGAGTTTTACCTTATTGCAAATGCCTCCTCTATAAGTAATGAGCTACACTATCATTTTTAAATTACTATGGTGAGGCACTTTCTGAAGTGGACTGTCTATCTCCGGTTCTTATTTCACACTCTGATTACTGAAATACTATCTTTGGGGGTTTTATTGTCAGTTTTAGCCAAGGCAGAGCTGACCTCCTTGAATCAAGCCAGAAAACTCTTATATGATGGTGATCCTTCATTGAGAATAGATGAATATCACATTCTAACACAGTCTTCCCCCAGTTTCCCAGTACAAAATAAGAGATATCATCATCTAACAGCTTGGCAAATGGCACCTTTTGCTAATTCAAGCTTAGAAAAATTTTACTTATTGTGTAACTTTTATCTGTCCAGTTTCCTCTATGTGGACATGAGGTCAGAGTCTCAATAGAAACACTGGAGACTGACACTGGGGGACAGTGGAGCTGAAATTAGGGTGTACAGTGCATACGGGGAGGTGTTATTTAAATTCCATTTAAAATTAAAGATTGCAAAAACGGGTCTGACAATATTCAGTTGAAAAGTTACTGAGGAATTAATAATGAAAATCCTGCATAGCCCTGGCCTCTGTTTACTTACAGACTCACAAGCCATTCCTTTCTGAACCACAGTGCTCTCTACAAGCTTTCCTTTAGTGTTGTACTTTACACAATAGCCAACTCAGAGAGAGACTATAAAAACTTGCTGCAAACATTTAAAAAACAGAAAATTTCTTGGCATTACTGATACAGGCCTTCATAACACCTTAAAGCTGCTTTGTAGGGGTTTTCTGTTGTTCCTCTGTGTGTTTGTTTTCAAAACTCAAGGTCTATTTCAACAGTCAGATCAAACATGGAATTTCACAGCGTATGTTTTGCATACTCTCATTCATCTGTTCACTCTTACAGCTTCTCAGTTTCTGTCACTCAGAGTAAAATATTTCATCTCCCTGAAAGTTTAAATAGCAATTGAAATACTATTAACACACTAGCAAACTCTTGCTCAGCAATACAGTATTTAAGTGATACACCATATTTGGCATTTCTGCTGTTGCATATTGTAACAGCTTTGTTCAGAATGCTTTACACAGACTGGAATTTATTAGGATCTCTTCTAGTGAGTAATTTGTTCTAATTTGCTTGAAATATGAAATACCTATTAGTTATAGATCACCTTTTTTTCTTTTGCTCTCCAATATTTAATGTTCAGTTTTATGAAGACTAAGATTCGAAAAAAAGTCCAGACACAGGCAGAATTTACAATCTATTAAGATTCCACACATAAGCTTCTTATCAGCAGTTCATATTAAACACAGAAGAGATGAACTGTAATGTAACTTTCATTATAAAGAACAACAACAATAACAACCACAAAACACATGAGTGATCAAAAGCAAAAAACTGTAGTATGAATAAACTAGTGAGATTGTTTTATGTGAAATCTGATGGGGAATTTGTTACAAGGGGCTCTTTGGTTTGGAGTGTACACAACTTAATACTGGTAGGACTATTTTGCACGTAACGCTCCTAAGGATAAAACAAGCTCCCTTCATAGCTTGTCTGCACGTTGGCAGATGTCTGTTGTTAACAAGGGAGTCTTGCATACTCTGTTCTCTCCTGGAGTTTTAATTTTGTTCTTTTATTTCTTTTTCAGTTCCTTTTATCTACAATGAAAGTCACACATCCTGAAAGCAGAGTTCCTTGTGCATATGGATGCCTATCTCCAACATTACCATATACATACACACACATGTTTTCTAATTCTATTGTAAGAAAAAAAAGAAATCAAGGAATAATCTTTGGGCATACATTGTTTAACATATTTGGATTTGAATCTTCACTCACTGCTTCAAAATGGTCCTAAACAACCTCTGACCTACGAATTCCACATACCCTGTTTTACATTTGAGACCTTCTCAGAAAATACAATTATTAGTATTTTGTCAGTTCTCAGATCTCTGCCCTACCAATAAAGAGCATACTTCTGGTGTGCAGGGGACAACACTCATCCCTGGAATACCACCACAGAGGCTGCCTTTTGTACATTACATAACCATTATTTAGTGGTTAAAATGAATGTGCATGTCAGAGAAGCTTTAAGAGTGAATTTCTATTTTATATGTACATTAGCAAATCTTCAGAGGTTACCTGGCTAATTGAATACCATCATAATTCCCCTGCACTGAGCCTGTGGAATGAACTGCCATTCAAACATGGAATGGAAACAGAGACTGCAATAAGGCAAATTTAATACAAAGACTTTTAACAGCGATTGCCAGAGGAGCTCTCAAAATTAATCACTTTCAGACAGAACAATGTTGCTAATTCCTATTTAAGTTTGAAATATTTAACACACTGATCTTCTCAGAATGTAGTTCAAAGAGTGTACTCCTCCTCTGCAGAGGCAACTAGGGACCAAGCTTCTTTAATAGGATCGCAAGAGCCCCAGAGTGCCTCTGCAGTAGCTTATAAAGATGGTGGGTTAGCCTGGTTACTGGGATATTTACTCCATCAGTTTAGTTCAACAATAATTTTTAAAGATAAACAAGCCAAAACGAAGGATCAACAATGGTCCCCTTTTCTGCAGATCAACAGGGATCATCAGGGGCTGAAGTTAGAGCAGGTCTCACCATATACAGGGGCTTGGAGGTACCCACACACCCAACCTGTAAGTCAGGTATGTTTACTTCCCCAGCATGTGCTGATCAGTTTGTGTGTCAAACAGATGCACAAGTAAACTGCTTATTGTCAAGTCTCTCTTTCTTTTATGCTTTGTTCCCCTTGCCAAACAAACATGCTCAGGTTGTATGACTGATCATTGCACACCAGCTGCCAAAACCCCCTGCGAGGAAAAAAGACACAGATGCCAAGACTGAGGTGAACCAAGAATCTGAGTGTTATATCAGCACACCAAGTCCTGCTGTAAGGCCTGGCCTATCGTGGAGACATTGCCCAAGAACAGGGAACAGTCTTATATGTACAAATTAAAGGATTCATCAAGAAAGACCAGAAAGAAAACAGGAAAATAACTAATCCTTTAAACTCAGCAGCTTTTACCAATGTCCTTAAAGCTCACATTTGAAAAAACAGTAGGTTTGGTTAAGAGTATTATAATTACCAAATCTATTGGGTTTCAAATGTCGTGGAAATATTCTGCTCTTCCCTTTTACATGAAAAACTCTTACAGATCTTGACATAAGTCTCAAAGATTCCCATTTACCTCACCTACCTTTAGACTGAGCTACATGGAGTTCATTTTTTCTACATAAGATGCATGAAAATACAATAAAAGTAATCTAATTTAATTAAATGTTGGCTTAATTGCATCTGTTGGAGCTGAACTCTCAGATGCAGTGTGAGTTTCCACAACATTTTCAAGTTTAAAATATCATTTTAAAAGCAGAACGCTTATGCATTGACAGAGCTTTGCTAACGTTTTTCTGTAGAAGATAAGGAACTAAAGAAAGGAAACATCCAAACTCCCAAGTAGACCCCAGCTATGCCACAAATCTCACCCATCTTCCTCTTGTGGAAGAGGATTTATGGACTTTTAGTCTCCTAATAAATGCCTTGAGTGTGTAAAGGCAGCATATACTGTGCACAATGTCACACAGAGGGCGAAGGATACTGAGATGTGAACTATGGCCACAGTGCAGCGTGGCACATAGTGCAGCATTTGTAGGGCCTTTGGAAGGAAAAAATCTGGGAGACAGCTGTCTGCAATTGTAGGGAACTAAATCAGGAACATGTGCTTCCCAGTTATCATATTTTCTTTTTAAGTAACACCCTCAAATATCTACACACAAACACACATAAGCACATGCACACACAGAGCCTCCAAACACATTGGCAAATTATTTACTCACTACTCAGTACTGTAGGTCTTCTACCATAAAAAATCCCAGCTGCTTAAAACAGTTTAGCAGAAGTATATATTGAAAATCATTTTCAAAGACCACAGAAGTTACAGTGAGTTCAGGGAACTAAATTACACAGATTCATCTTGTTGCTGTACTGTAGATTAGTTTTCATTATATGAATCCTGCAGGCTATTGAGTCTAAGGCAGTTATAGGTGGCTCTTGTGGGATAAGACATTGTTTCCTCATCTTTTCCACCTGTATTTGGTGCCCACTTTTCAAGCAGCTGCAGACTGAAACTGTATAATATATAACCACACAACATTTTTTATTTTGCTAAGATAACGACTGAGGTATATAGTAATTTTTTCCCTTCACTGGCCTATCAGAAGAAAATGCAAATGGAATTAATCCTCATTCTACACAAAGATCAATTTCTAAAACATTATCTCCTGCTCCAGACATCCATAGGCTGTATCCACTAGGCAATATGAGATCCACTAGGCAATATGAGATCCACTGCAGTCTTGTCTCCTCTCTCAGCAAATATGACATAGAAAATTGCTGGAGACTCTGCTAGTTCTGCTTCCAGTTTCTCAACTGACCATGTGCAAGTCACCTTTTCTACATCCCAGTTACTTCAGTTACAAAAACTGCTTAATGAAATCCACCTCTGTATGCTACTCAACTGGAAACCCAAAGCTGAACTCCTATTTTCACACTACATACCACTTCACGAACGACATTCTCCACTGCCAGGAAAAAAAATTAATATCAAAGTTATTGCAGCATTCGCTTCTCCAGAAAAGTGTCAGTAAAACATACAGATGTTACATTCTTCAAAATACCTGCTGGCCAGCTTCAGGGTGGACTTTAAACAGGACTAGATTACTTCCTTCCTATTACTTTATGCTAATGCTTTTATCATCACACACTAATCAACAGGAAAAGATAGTTCCTGTTCTTGAAGATGTTAATGTAAAAAAGTACTGATTTTATGAAACTTTTTAATTATGTACTTGAAAAACTGCTTAGATACATGAAAATTAAATAGATCTAATGAAGTGGAATGGAGTGCTAAGTTTAATTAAACAAATTAAAAAATTTGCAGAAATTATATTAAGTGATCTTTGAAATGGAAATGGTGTACTGCGTTCTATACTTCATGTTTAAACTACAGCTGAGTAAAATACTCCCAAATGCACACTGGTAAATTCTGCAGGGCAAACCAAGTACACCTCTATAAATAAAATTTCCTACAAATATTTGCTCAGATGAAAAAATTGTCTGCACTTTGTCTTTTAACAAACATCCAAGCAAAGAGCCTGTCTCAACACACTTTTTTTTCTTCAAACAGTGAAGTTTTACTGAATCTTAAAGGAAATAACTTTTAAAATAATCAACCTGGCATCTGTATTATGCCTGGAAACCTGAGTACCATCGCTGTGCACGCCCACGTACCCTGCTGTAAAGCACCACACAGGTGACCTGTCAGCTCTCCAGCACTGACCCAATGCCTTTGCTCACAAGATATTTCTCCTGAACAATCTGCAACCAGGAAAGTTTGCAGAAATTGTCTGGAGAGTAGTTCTGAATACACATACTCAGGAAATTCAACAGCTACAGCAAAACTGAAATGAGGCTAGAAATGAGCACATTTAGGAAGTTATTGGTTTACAGCATTTTTCCTTATTTTTCCTATTTTACCTCAGCAGTCTGAGGGTTTCCACAGACAACTCCCCACACTGGAGGTTATGAGACAGTGATCTGCTCATCTCCACATGGGTACAAACAAGCCTTCTGAAGCATTGTACAGTAGCCCTGAAAATTTATGGCAACTTTCAGAGTTCAATGGCTTTTCTTCTTAAACCTTCAATTAAACATAAGAAATCTATACCTCATAAAAAACGTTCTCTACCCACCACGTCTGCTGCCGGTGCAGAAGATGCGCACTACACACGAAGAGACCCTCTCACCACACCACCAGCATTTCGGGAAGATTCATCCCCAACCCTCCTGGCTCTCGGAGAAGGGTTGGTCCTATCACTTCCCCTGCCCTCTGGGATGGCAGTGGTGAGGCCTGAGCCAGTGGGCTGCTCTGCCCACCGAGGGTTTTGTTGGAGCCGCACACCCACCCCGGGCGCTCCTCGCTCCCAGCCTTCCCTCAGCGGCCAGCGCGGCACAGGCCGCTGGGAGGGCCTCGGTTCTCTCTGCAACAGCCACATTTGGGTTCTTTTAAAGCCCTAGTTGGAAGATGTGAAGCACATGCTGGGCTGTCAGCATAGCACTACGCTGCATTTAAAAAGACGGGCCTCACAATTTCCCCGCCACCGCATGTGGAGAGCACAGGCCGTGTCGAGGGGCCAAGGACGGAGAAGCCTCTTTGGTACTTCCCTGCACTCGTGACTGAAAGCTGCACATTCCTTTCCAAGAGCCTGTGTGAACACACCCCTTGTTCACAAACACCAACAAAACCTTCTGAGGTGCGCTCAGACCAAAACAGCGACGACAACACTGATGAGTGAGGTGAAATTTGGCCTAATATGTCAACAGTCCTAATACAATACATCACACACAGTAAGGTGCCTTTTGGTCATTGCAAGGAGGTCAAGTGATGAGCACAGGATAAAATGGGAGCAGTGGACAAGGATGTCTCGTGGAACTGGGGCACACTGTGCCACCAACCCCTGGGGTGGGAAAACCAGGTCTGATTTTAAGGTACAGTAGCACTGGGGTGAGCGTGCGTTACCCACACTGCTCCAAAGCTCTGAAATCCCAGCATAGAACACCTCATTCCAGAATGTAAAAAACACCCACCCTCCTCAAAACAAACACAATTCACCCAAATAAGGCATAGAAAACTGTTTAAGGGGTCTGATTGTGAGTATTAGCTTTGATAAAAAGAAGGTCATCACTCTCTACAACTGCCTGAAAGGAAGTTATAGCCAGGTGGGGTGTCAGTCTCTCAGGTAACAAGTGGCAAAATGAAAGCAAACAGCCTCCAGCAGCACCAGGGCAGGTTTAGACTGGATATTAGGAAGAAATTATGCACCAGAAAGATTGTCAAGCTGCCCAGGGAAGTGGTGGAGTGAAAAGATAGGTAGATGTGGCACTTAGGGACAGTGCTGAGGGTATGGTTAGAGTCCATGATCTCAGAGGTCTTTCCTAACAGATTCTATGATTATTTCTTCTCTCCCACACTATCAGTTGCAACCAGTTTAGAAAGAGAGGGGAAAAGAAAAAAAAAAAAAAGGCAGTTTGCCATTAAACCTAATGCCTGAAAAGCTTTCAAAAAGACTTAAAATACGCATTTGTCTCTCTCCATAATGAGTTGAGCTCAGAAGTCACAGAAAGGTCATATCACAAAGGGAGTGGCTCCTGAGGCACAGGGAAGCCTTTATTACTTTAACTAACCTCCTTGAGGGCAATTTCACATCCATAATACAAACTATTCAAACAATGTGCAATGAAAGTAGGTAAATGATCACC
Source organism: Empidonax traillii (assembly GCF_003031625.1). Lineage (NCBI taxonomy): Eukaryota > Metazoa > Chordata > Aves > Passeriformes > Tyrannidae > Empidonax > Empidonax traillii. The sequence continues at coordinate 17,543 of NW_020955242.1, read as the reverse complement.
TTGTATGTGCTCAGATTTTGATTAGCCATTTTATTTTGCTCTATTTAAAATCTGGCAGAGCTAATTCTTTAATCCAATATTTTTAATGTGTTCAGTTATATCTGAGAGATTTTTTTTTGTCAGCACAGTTGAATGGCACAGTAATTAATAATAATCCTAATGATCAGAGCTTGCGAAATAAATTTTTACTGAATAAGCAGATTTAAAGTTCTTTATAGTTCTCTTGTATCTGAAAGAAATGCCTACATGTCTCTTTAAAGTGTTATATTTAATAGATGAAACTTGACTAGAGTCTGGCTGTCTTTTAAATATGCTGTATAGAAATGGGAATCAGTAGTGTATGGTATGTATTGTAAATTTAAAGAAATTCTGAAAAAGCTTCATATTGTGTACTACCTTTTTTTTAGCATGAAACCTTAAAAGTTCTTCCATTTGATAAAATCACCTATGGACTTTTTTCCCCCTGTGGATCTAGGAGAGGACAAAGCAAACTACTTTGTATATCTTCCTTGTAGAGTGCTATATGCCTTCTACCTTCTCACTTTTTGGTTTACAAGAGTAGCATCACCTGCTTTGTGTGCAGCCTTCCCCTAGCCATGACATAGCATAGTCAAAATTAAGGAATAATCATATTTAGTGTTTTTTGTCCCAGGTGTTGCCAGGTTTAATGCAATCGGAGAAAAAGTAGGGTAATACTGAGTATATAGCCCATCTCACCTGGCAACTACTAAACACTTCTCAGACAGCTTACCTCTACTTGGATGAGAGCAAAACAGAGGAGAACCAATTACCATCAATATTTTTAAACACACAGATTAATATAAATAGCCAATCCAGCTCCCATCCAGTGTTCAAAAGAATAAAAGGCCCTCTGATTTTCAATGCTAGCATGGGGCAAGAGCCCAGTTGTCAAGGTACCTCTGAGCTTGAGCACTCCAGGTGTGTTTTCATGCTACATGGGACCATTCCAGGTATACTGCAGATACTCTTTGTGGGTTGTGTTACAAGAAATGCCAGCAATTTTTTTCCTGTTTTGCACTCTGTGAACTCCTAAAACAGTCAGTACCTACTGAAAGAACCTTCCTGTCAAACAAAAGGGAGAGGTTCTGAAAATGAATAAATAAATATATCCAAATAAACAAACAACCTTCCCACACACCAAAAATAACACACAAAATCAAAATCAGTAACAAAACTAAACCAAAACAAAACAAACAAACACCACAGGGAGAGAAGGCAAGGAAATAGTCTCAAGTAACCAGAGATCAGTATCACTAACCATGGGAAAGATGCTTGAGCCAATATTACCGTGTTAGAAGAGGATAATATAAAATGCAGAATGGAAACAATTAACTTTTAGGAATTGCTAATGAACAAGAAAACTCCAGGACAAAATCTGACAGCACTGGCCTTTCTACCATCATAGAACAGTTCAGGAAAAAGCCACAGCTAGTCTGATACCAGGAGAGAAGAAGGCTCCACTCAGTAAGATACATGTCAAGGAAATAAGCAAATTCTGAGCCTCCATCCAGAGAATTTTCTCTTTAGGCCTCATATTTTGACACTGTCAACCTAGGGTTTCTATTTGCCTTTTTACTTAGAGCAACATCAACTACACATTTCCTTCAGCAACACAAAACAAATGGGATTCTCACAGGACTCCAAGAGGCAGGGCTTTAAGCACAGAAACCCTAATACAGGAAAATCACTGGGTCTGCAGTAAAATTAAAAGACTTGACATCACGGCTGTACCACCTTTATGGATTTGAGTGGCTCTGAAGAGATTTTCTTCTTGGAAAGATCAAATAGAAAATAGGGTCTAAGGAGTTGGTCAGTATTCTTTAGTGCCTGCCAAAGCCTCATTGCAGCTCTACTTTTGAAGTCACTAACCTGAGTGCTTACCACACTCAAGTGCAGCACAGATTTATAATATGTTTTTATTTAAAGAGAAGAAATAGCCTACAGTACCAGGCATGAGATGATATATATCCTGTCTGTTCTGAATGAACTGCTGTAGCAGACATTAGAAAGGAAGGGTGAGTTTTAAGAATATAGCTTTAGAAAAAAAGATTCCACCAGCTAAACCTATTTCATCCTCACTTATATCTTATTTTTAAGAAGGGAAGACAGAACGAATTAAATTGAAAGCCATGTATTAAGTCTTTAGAATTTTCACAGAAGTTTATTGAACAAAACTCCTAAGAAGCTGTTTGCTTTTTTATCCACAGAAACGTATTTATAGGAGCTGAATTCTAATAAACACAGATTGCAGTGCAAAGAAAAAAAGGTCAGCAGTGTGTGCTCAAAGCTTTATTGATGTCTTGTCAATCAATCTTTTATTTTGTTGTTTAATTTTTTTTTAAGAAAAAAATGCATGTAAGCACTTTTTCTCCTAATAGTGGATTTATTGAGTATTTCAGCAAATCAGATCATAGATACAATAAGCAATGATGGCCGATTATCAACTTTGTGTTTTCAGGTCAGGTTGTAAATTGACCCTGTGTTCGCTTCTCTTCTTTCTGGGGAATAGCTAAGGCCCTTTTCAAATACAATCATTTCCAATAAATTTTTTTTTTCATGCGTTCAACCTTCTAGAAGAGCAACTTTATGGGGGAAAAAGCAACTCTGCTGGACAAATATATACAGTCACATATATTGTCTCCTTGTAAACTAGTTAAAATAATAAAGCTGACTCTTAAACCTCAGAGGGGTGAATCCAAGGGATGTAAAACTTCAGAGAATGGCCTTTAACACCATAGTTGGTGTGAGCTCTGTAAAGCCCAGTAACACTTCAGCTCTGGTCCTGCACAGGAAAGGAAAAGCTGCAGCCCTCCTGATTCTGGTTGTCACCCTTTCTTTCAAAGGCAAACCTAACCCTTTCCATCTGGTTGTAGTCCTTCCTCAAAATTTGGTTTCCCAAACATTTCCAACACCCCTTTCAGTTCTGTAATTTTCAGAGCCAGTGACCAGCACCTGCACATAGTAATTCAGACAGGAAGGCCCATGGCATTCCCATGTTATTTGTCACCTATTCCTCTTGCAACTTCACCATTCTCTTTAGATTTTTATCTGCAGGTTCACATTTAGGAGAAGTTGACACTGAGGTGTCTGATGTGATAGTGAATTCCTTTACCTCAGCTGACACAGTTAATTAAATAGAGTGCAAAGTACAGTGACAAACTATTTCCTTCCCTCCAGTATACATTACTTTGCATTTAATTTCCATCACCTTGTCTGTACACTTCTTTAGTTAGGTCTTTTGTTCTTGTAAATCACTCCTTCCCAATACAACAGATAAAAATATGCCAGCAGAAGAAAGCACAGACATTGCCAGAGACCCTTGGAAGCGCAGAGAGGATGGAAAACACATTTTACTCCATGGGAAACATGTACCCCACAAAATCATTTACAAATTATGTAACACTTAGACCTGCAACTCCATTGCTCTCTCCACCCATCTTTTTCATAATTCAGGATACTTACACAGTCTGAGAAGTAACCTTGATATTCCAGCTGCCAACTTTCTGTTGTATAACAGCAGCCTAAGCAAGCATGTAAAGGGGACTCATGGTACAATATTTTGATGGCTAAAAAACCAGCATCGTATTTTCAAGTATTGTCATTTTTACTATTGCAAGTTTAGAATGCAGTGGAAGTGTCAGCAGGAGTGTGTGTCAGACTGAATAACTATGGCAGTTAAATCACTTCTGAAGGCATGAATGTAAATGAGGTCACAGAAATGCTCTTTGACTGTTGTCACAAAAATTAAGAAGTTACCTTCTAAGGAGAGAAATGCCTTCACACATAGCAATGTGTATTGGAACTACTGTCCAGTTTGACACCTCATACATCTGAATTCTACATTACAAACATTTGTCTTTTCTCCTTAGTGCCTGACTAGGCTGTGCCATTTTATAAGGGCCGACAACTGGTCCTAAATAAACCCCATTGCACTTGGCACTACACAGTGACCAGAGCAGTGAATATGACTTCCTCCCCCCTCCCCTCTTATTTTGTAAGAGATGTGACTAGCTAACAGAGTCAAATACATAATACTTTCTGAGGGGGTCAAACCCAGACTGACTGCTATCCCTTACAAACATCTCATAAGCAGCTTTTAGTTTCTGTAAAGGTGTCCAGAGTTTACAGTTCTTACCTGACCAATTCAAAGCAGACAAAAAGTATTCCTGGAAATAATTGTTTTGTATTCCATTTTCACATTTTGCCTTTAATGGCATTTAATTAGTTTCTGAATACTTTCAGCTGTCTGACTAGATAACACATTACTGTTACATTTTAAACAGGAGTAGAACAATAAATAATGTAAATGCACTTCACATTCAAACTTTTATTAAACTTTCACAACATTTTGATGTATATCAGTGGTCACATGAAAATTCACAACAACAGATAAACAGACCCTGCAATGAGCAATAAATCAAATTTGAGCCTCCCTCCAAAAAAACCCACTTTGGGAAACTGTTTTTTATTATTTAGACAGCTCTGATTCTGTCTCTCGTCAGGGAACAAAAAGCTCTGTCCAAGAAAGGGTTCCTCTGGGACAGATCTTGATGTTGTTCTTTTTTAGACAGTTCAGCTGATGGGGGGGGGGAGGAAAGGTGTCTCTTGCTTTAAGAAGATGTGCAAGATGTTTAGAAAATGTGTTTGCAATTATAAACTGGGACTAGAGCTATTCCAGCATATCTCAGCAAGGTTCATCTCTTAGATGCAGGTGAATATTTCTCTCATAAACCAAGATAAAAGTCTTCCTTTAGGAACCATTGCCCCTCTTTACTTCTACTATTCTAGGAACAATTATGTTGCTAGAATATATTTACAATATTACTTTAGAACAGTAAGGTTTTCATTTTATGAAGCAACTTAATCAGAAAGATACCTGGGAAAGAGTCTGCAACTTTGAAGTTTGGGTTGCCACTTAAAACTCAGATAGAAACTTAACCCTCCATTGCTGACAGGGTGGGATTACATTTACATTATGAAACTGAATGAAGAAACCACAAGCTGTTTTCTTCTTGCCAGATCCACAGAATGCATCCTTATTTTTGTTTTACAAAGCATAAAACAAAATGTCATAATATACTTCTGTAGTTACACAGATTTAAGCCACCTCCTTTAATAAGTAAACTGATACTGATCCAGAATGAAAACAGCCACTCCAAAATCAACTTTGGTTCTCCACTTTAAGTAATTTACACTAAAATCCAGACTGCACAAAAGTCAGTGGCAAAAGTCCAAATGACACCAGGGTTTGAAACTCACCATTCACACCTTATTGAAGCTGCCATGCCCTCAGGTAGCACAGAGCTATTAAAAAGGATCTCAGGTTTCTGTCCTGCTGCATTTAGTTTGTATGAAATGTACAGAGATTCACTCGCTCCAGAAATTTGACAAAAGGAAGTTTTTCATTTCTTCGACTCATTTCCAGAAAAAGATCACAGAGAACAGATGAGATGGGAACAGACCCCTGAAGAACATCTGGTCCCAACCCCGCTCAAGTAGGGTCAGCTGGAGCAGGGTGCCCAGGACCAGGTCCAGTTGAGCTCTCAATGTCTCCAAGGATGGAGAGTGCCCTAACTTCCCCAGGCAATCTGTTCCAGTGTCCAAACAGCCTTAAGGTGAAAAGGTATTGGAGTTTCTTTACTTAAGTTTAAATAGAATTTCTTATATTTAAATTTGTGCCCACAGTCTCTTGTTCTGTCAAGGAGGAACACTGACAAGAGCCTGCCTGCTTCTTCTTCACTACCCCTTCAGATATTTGTACACATTGATTGATAAGGTCCCCACGAGCCTGAGGGCTCCAGGCTGAACAACCTCTGCCACCCTTCCTAAAAAACACATTCCTTAATCATCTCTGTGGCCCTTTGCTGAACTCAGACCAGTATGCCCATGTCAGTCTTGCACTGGGGAGCCTAGAACAAACTCTGAATAATTTTACATTCTATAATACCAAAAAACTGGGAGATGCACATATGCAAATATCTGTAAGGGAACCAACCACACATTTCACTGCTATTCTTGTGTGCTTTATACAGGCTTTTTGACAGAAAAAATACCATTAACAGAGAAATTGTATGAATGCAAAGAGATTCCTTACCTATGATAAAATATTTACTTGCCTCTGCCAATACAACCATTACTATATTTATCCTCCCAGCATCCCTTTGAGGTAAGGAATACTAATATACAGATTGTACACGTGGAAAACAGAAGGACATGGTGACCTACCTAATATCACACAGGAAGTATGTGGAAGAGAAGGAATGTCTGAGCATGAGGCTAAATGTTTTACAGCAGATGTGTGACAAACAATTAATGGAGAAAAGTTAGAATGCTGCAGAGTTTTAGGAAAGGATTTCCTAGGGTGCATGTTCTGGTTTCCCAGAATTTCACATAGAAATTCCATGAAAGCATAGAGAACTTTTCTCCCCCCTATATTTTCATTAAGACCCTGGCTGGTCTCAAGATGGGGGAAAAAAAAAAAAAAGAATTATTTATAATATGTTCAAGAACTATTGTTTTCCTCTACGTTGTCAGTTAGTTTAGGTACCTTCTGTCTGTCTCCAACTGTTATATCCTAAACAGAAAATATAAGCCCTCAGCTTTTATTTTGCCATGTTAGAACATATAAAATCCTCTTGCTTCTTCTCATAAAACAGGCTTTCCCATTACCTTAATAATCCTTATGACCCTTCTCTACATCTGTTCCAGTTTTACTGCACATTCTTGTCGATGGGTGACCAACACTACACAATGTTTCTGGGGTTGTACCGCAGCCTCTATAATAGCCCGAGCATTTCCTCTCGAAATACCACTCCTAGTGCATCTTAAGGTTGCCTTTTGTACTGCAGCATCATTTCTTAGAACAATTCTCTGTATAACTCATGATACACAGCAATAGAAGTATGGAATCACTATAATTGAAATATGGTTGGGTTTTAAGGAATTTCTTTGAAGGAGAGAGCAGTGGACACATTTCATAGATTATCACAGAAGTCTTTTTAACTGAGAAGCATATGGAGATGTGAGAGAAAAGAAGAGATGGAAAGGGAGAATTGGTGGGTGTTACATACAAATGGAGCAGGAAGATGAGAGCATAGGAGTATTGATTTCTTACGTGTAACAGCAACAGGATATGGGCTCTCTTTCCTGTTTGGAAGTTCTCTGAACAACTCTACGCAGACAGAGGCTTAACTCACTCTTATAATTTCTAAATGAAAGGGGCCAGTTTTGGGGAAATGAATAGAAAAAAAAATTGCACGATTTTGTTGCTTCATCATAAAAATTAAGATAGTACACTCTAATGTATTTACTTAATGTAAAAAGAATTTTTTCATACAGCTACCACTGTTACAGAACTTATAAAAGCTAGAATCACAATTCTTTGGGAAACTCATAATTTTCCCCTTTTCAATTCTCTAAACAAACACAAAGAATTTCCTTTGTCAAAAAAAAATCAACTTCATACAATTAAGCACTTTCCTCTGAATGTGAAATCAAAGTACCAACTTTCACAGTACTAAAACACAAGGTATATTTTACATTGTATACGATTAAATATACATCAGTAAATACCTAATGATGTTCAATATTCTTGAAGCAAAATTAGAAAGCTGACTATTCATTTTGACTTTTTTATGTAAAGATTTCAGCAACACTGGCATGTTTCTATGAAACATCTTTCAGCTTAACTTTTTAGTTTTCAAGTAAAAAAGGTTGTATTGAATTTTTTTTAAACCCTAATGAATGTCAACTGACTTTTTCATAGGGAAAACCTTGAAATCCTTAGTCAGTCAAAACTCTCATTGATTTCATCCTCTGAAGTTAAAAATTATTCATTGCTACTATATTCCCAGAAAGGCAGAGAAGGTTGAAACATGAACAAATATGTACTGATTAATCACACATCTTTTTATGCAGTATATCTTTTTCTTACACAGACTGCTTTCTGAAGAGTAACCACTGGGTGAAGGGCACAAGTCATCTCGCTACCCTAATCAAGAGCTTCCATCATCTTATTATACAGAGCTCCCAGGTCAAGGAGAGACAAGGCCATGTAAATGTAAGTGATTCATAATGAGTTCTTTACCCATAGCTTTATTAAGGCACAAATAGCCATAAAATTACTCACTTTATTGATTTTGAATCTGGCATAAAACTTGAGTTATTTCCAAACCCTGAAGAGCAACGGTGGGGTGATAGGACACCTTCAGCCAGGGCACTAATTATTACCAGAGTCAACTGCCTTCAAGAGTCACTGCCCAGTAATCAGTAAACATGAAGGAACAATTGTATGAGGCCTGGGAACACACTTTCCACAGCCGGAACCACGACAGGATGGAGCACACCCACACCAGCCTTCCTTCTGCCTGGAAAACTCCCACTGTATTTCACTTGAACAGTGGGAAGGCAATTCTCCCAGTGCCAGTGGATCATACTCCAGTAAATTTGCAGATTGTTCCTGGGGGTCAGGTAGATGGTTGTAGGCTCAGGTAAGTGGGGCTGTTTCAGAGGTGAAGGAGCCCATGCATTATGCAGCTGTGGAAAGACTTGAATACAAGCAAAATAGTTTTACACACCTCACCAGGTAGAAACCCCCTTTGCTACACAGGCAGAGTCTTACTTGACTTCTAAAACTCTAGGAATTATTTTACAACCTTATGTCTTTTTACATATACTTATTTCTGGCTGGATGCTTATTTCATAATTTTCTGTGACATCTGTCCTCCTTTAAGAAATCCTAAGAAGAAACCATGGACACCTTTTTCACCAAATAATAATCCACAACTGTCATGCAGCATTTGTTGGTTTTTGACAGTAATGTTGTCTTTTAAACAAATATACACACACACACACTTTTATTTCCCCAGAACCTCTGTAGGGTCACTATTTCTCAGCTCTATTTACTGGCTTAATGTCTGATTCTGTTTCTATTCTAAGTCTCTTGCTTTATGAAAAATCTTGTGATGAGTTTTATAGGCTACGAGATTTCTGAGCAATTCCTCAAAACATAATCAACCCACTTTTCCTTCACTTTTGATTTCACACTTCATCACCTAAAACTCCTAACATTGTTTTGCCCTTTGATTCTCTCTCCATTTAAAAATTCCTATAGTGCAATTAAAGATATTTACAGAAATAATGCAAAAAAAAAAAAAATCTATATTGCTAATGGGCCTACTTAGATCCATGATCTCTCCTTCACAATACATGCAGAGTATATATGATAATATGGAACCTTGCTTTGCATACTGCTGTTAACACCCCCCTCAGTGCACACTAATTACTACAGCAAAATTGAATTTGCCTGTACGTACATTAAGGTTACCCACACAGTCAGTAAGGAATGAAGCACTGAGAATCAGCTGTGTAACCAAGAAGGAAATACATATTTCAAATCATGAGCAGTATTTTAATTATTTTGTCTGAGAAATAACTTAGTTAATTTCTGCTTTAAGACTGAATAACTCTAAAAGACACTGAGCTGTTTTCCATGCTTAATTAGGAGTTCAAATTCACAAAACTTCTGAAACACTCCAATCAATGGCAGTAAAGTATCTACTTAAATTTTTTTCTAGGATGTCACACCATCTTTGAGAGGAAAGTGTTATTACTTGAAAACTTTCGGCATGCAGCAGAAAATTATCATATTCTTGTATTTCAATTTTGCTAATAGATAAATTGTCTAAATCACCCCAAAAAACTTGTGAACAACTTATAGTGGATCATAAAAATTGATGAATGTGGCAGAAAGGCCATCAAGAAAAAAAAAAAAAGGCATTAAATGTGAAAGAAGAAATTTTAAATGAAGAAAGTCCTGAAATTGGAAGTAACTGCATCAATTTTGACTGAATTATTCAAATTATTCCAACATCAACATAACTAGTTTTGGGTTTAATTCCATTAAAATCTGTTGCAAAAAGGAAACAGCAGAGAATTTTCTTGTCAGTGCATGAACACTCGGTGGTAAAAAGAAAAACCATCAAAAAAAACCCAGTTGCAGCTGGGTAAGAGGCAAAATAAATGAAAAGTCAGAGTAAATGTATGGGAGGAACTGTTAGTAAAATTGCTGTAGAAACATAGAGTAATTTGAGTTGGAAAGGACCTTAAAGACCATTTAGTTCTGACTCCACCTGCCACGGGCAGGAACATCTTCCACTATCCTGGGTTGCTCAAACCCCCATCCACCCTGGCCTTGAACGCTCCCAGGGATGGGGCAGCCTGTGCCAGGGTCTCACCACCCTCACAGCCAAGAATTTCTCTCTCACATCTATCTAGCAGCTCTCTGCCAGATTGACACCATTCCTGCTTGTGAAAAGTCCCTCTCCAGCTTTCTTGTAGGCCCTGGGAGGTTTCTCTTCTCTTCTCCAGGCTGAGCAACCCCAGTTTCCTGTCTCCATAGCAGAGGTTCCCCAGCACTCTGATCATCTTTGTGGTCTCCTCTGGACTGGTTCCAGCAAGGCCATATCCTTTCTTATTCTGGGAGCCCCAGAGCTGGATGTTTTCCTGCACTAGGATCTCACAAGACCAGAGCAGAGGGACAGAATACCCTCCCTCGCCCTGCTGGTCACACTGCTGGGGATGCAGCCCAGGAGACAGATGAGCTTTCTGGGCTGCCAGTGCATGTTGCCAGGTCATGTTGAGCTTCTCGTCAATCAAGGAGCTAAGATTGTTATCAGTATTTCCCTTACAAACCTCCATTTTTAAAGAATTCATATTACTTGACTGCTAAAATATGTTTCTGGGCAGGAACAAGGGCTCACTGTGCACAGGCAAATTTTTAAATTGAAAACGGCCTCCAAAATTGCTCCAGTAATTTTCTGCACACAATTGTTTCCATGTGAAAAGATCCACATTTAGTCATGAAAACAGCACATTAAAAAAAAAAAAGAAAAAAAGAATTTACCAACTCAGAATTCAATCTTAAGCAGTAGTATTGCCCTCAGTTATCACTACTGTGAATACACACACTAATACCCAAACTCCAAATAAGAACAGTGCCAGAAAGTAAGAGCTAGTAGATTTTCCCCTGCATTTGCATATAAATATATACAAAGTTTGAAAGTGCAGTTTCTGGACTAAATTTGAATTCAACCAAGGGATTATTTAATAGGACCTCAAGCCAGTAACCATTTCTTTCCTAACATACAGTTTGTCCCTTGACAAATATTCCAAAAGAAGCAGCAAAACTACGAGGTTTTAGTTTTTTAATGTATTTTTCAAATATTCATTTTTATTCCCTAAGAGAATAATATGATCTAATTTTTATCAGCTGACACTCTATATCTAAATTCATGTCCTTACATTTCCAGTTATTCTACTTTTTTAACCAGCTAGGATTTTTGGAAGATAGAAGTCGATGTTACAAACCATTTCATATGTATTAATAAAGACAATATAATTGCCAAAAGTGTCAACACTTTTAAGCGAGATAAATACTCTTGATCCAAATTGTCAAAGCAATCATCTACATTTTGTTACACCAAAAAGTCTTTCTGAAAAACAGCGTGATGTTAGGAATCCGCGTCAATAAATTACACAGCAAAGCAGGGCGAAGTTGCTAAACTGTTTCTGTCTTCAATGGAGAACACACACATGCACTAAGCAGCGAGCATTTCTCATTCCCTCAAATCCTCAGTCTCTGTGCAACACAGGTAAATAGACAAACTGGAAGTGCCACATCAGTTACTGATCTTGCTCAGCAATGTGTCTAACAGTGACAGAAAAAGACTCTCAGGAAAAAAATGCAAGAAATCTCGATATAGGAAATTATACCTTCCCCCAGAAGGAGCTCCCTACAACTACAGATATACATCTGTGTGTACATATATATATAATGTGTGTGTATACACAATACTAATTTTAAAAATTATTCATTTATTAGCTATTTGTTCTAGTATGTGCATTCTCTCATATACTCACATGAAGGGAGTTTGTGCAGCACCATCCCCCCAGACTTTGGATGAAAGAACAGGATTTTTCATTTTTTGGAGTTTGGACACCAGTTAAGCTAGTCTGCATGCACGTGGCTTGAGTGCAATGTGCAGACACAGAACCTTTGCACTCTTAATAAAGAGCTGGGTTTAGTTTAGAGGGATGGAGGCCTCCTGTATTATTACTCACCATGTGGTACACGAAACAACTCTCAGTCAGGCCTCGTAGCACCAAGGGCTGGAGGCACACAGATGAAAAGACAGTGCTGGCCAAAGACTGATTACGATGCAAAGCTATTTGCTATTTGGAATTGAAATCGTGCTCATCATGAAAAGCCTGGAAGCAATACTAGTTCACTGATGCCTGAGCCATTTATAAAGTCTGAAATTCACATTTTTGGAAGTGTTTTCTTGCATTGCTTTAAACTGTGTTTAACTAGTTCTCATTTCTCACAACAGCTGAGCTGACTACAGCACTGCAGTCATTACTCATTTCTATATGTACATATTTTCTTTTTCTCTCCCACTGACTATTTTTATATGATCAGTGTTATTTTTGACAGTTTTTGCCTTTTAATTACATCTAGGTTCACAAACTTGAGGACAAGACTGCTTCCCAAGGGACTTTTCCCCAAGACCTTGTAGTTCTTTAAATCTTTAAAACATGGGATGAAACACAGTATATACAGCAACATTAGAGTTCTTCTGGACTCCATCACCAGACACTCTTTTTTTTTTTTTTTTTTAAATGCAAATGCCTCCTTGCTCTTTTGGAACAAGGTAGAAACCAAAGTGTAAAAGAAAAATGTCTTTGTCTTTCCAAAATAATTCTCCACATGCCCTGCTAATGGAAAATACTTAGTGTTCTTCTATCCTAATACTGTGTAAAGAAACAAAACAAATATTGTAAAGAGGAAGCAATGCCTCTTTATCACTCGCCAGTTCATTGATCATTCAACTTC
>NW_020955242.1:0-3497 GCF_003031625.1 Empidonax traillii | reverse complement strand
AAAAAAAAAAAAAAAAAAAAAAAAAAAAAAAAGAGTCACCTGGACCACAAACTATATTGGCTCTGGCCTCTCATCTCTCCAGTAGACCTTACTGTTAGTATGGCTCATTTCCCAGCCAGACTCCAGATTAACGGAGAACTCCCTTACTAGATGGAACACCCAATCTCAAAGAACTCACACTGACTGTATACTTTAACACATCCTTAAACCAACTTAAATATTTAGATTGTTTGCTGAAAGGAGACTGTAGTTGATTATGTGACTGGCTGATTAGCCACCTATTTTTGCGTACTAGCAACGTACAGGTCAGATCATTTTAAGCAGACAGAAGATGTCTTCCCAAACAATATTCAGACAGAATAGCAAGAGTTTAGTTGTTTTAAAAACATATTTCCCTACTGCTTCCCTGTGAAAAATGCTCAAAAAAGGCTTTTTTCAAGCCTAACCACCTAGGGCTTGATGCAAATGCTGAAGAAACTGGGTTGCTTTCATTTCTTTTCACATGACAAAATGTTTAAGCCCTTGGAACCAAAGTTTCACAATTGTACTTTCTAAGCTGAAAACTATGGACATATGTACAAGTCATTTAAGACTAATACAAAGAACAATATAATTTTATAACCATAGGCTGACTATCCACTGGAGGCTGGTTTGGCCAGCCCTGTAGCATATTCCCTGCTTTACACATTGGAAGGAAACATTGTGGTTGGGAAGGGAATTTTAGTTCACTGTCTTAAAACTGGTTTTCTTTTCTTGACTTGGAGATGTCAGTAAGGTGTAAATATTTTTGAGGATTCTTTGATTATTCAATAATGGCATTGTTTTATTTCTGATGGGCACATTCCGTGTTCTATTATACTCAGCCCAAACAACTTTTTATTATTAATAAAATAACTATGCTTAGAAAACCAAATACTGAATCTTTGTCTATACCAAGGTAATTCTTTTCAGCACAGAGGCAATGTTGTAGTTCAGCAAGCAACTGAATTCAGCTCAGGAAAGACAGAAGCTACTTTCTGAGACATACTTTTTTCAGTGCTCAACTCACAGAGTGGATTAATATCACAGGCCTTCTCCCTCAAGGTACTGCTTCAATCATACATAGATATTGCATTATCTAAGCTACTTTCTTTACTAAAAATAGTTTTGAAAAAGTCTTACCTATGTATAAATTTAAATGTGTCCGTGAAGACTTAGATTTCCTCTGTAAGAAATACACAAGGCACTAATTGTTTTAAAGACATTGCCTTAATTGCTGTTGGTATTATTACTGTCTTCATCAACTAATTTTTCTTTCCAGTGATGTCACTGTAATTATTTCTATTCAGCCTGGATATTTTACATTACTTAGCCAGTCAGATAGCACTCTTAGACTTGAATTGCTTGGCCATTTTCGGAGTGTAAAATTCTGCTTCCCTCCTTTCAGGATGGTTTTCAGCCATCATTGTTTTGTTCTGAGGGTTGGTCACAGTCATTTACCGTTTCTATATCCCAGTGCCTTTGCTATATCATAACACTGGAGCAGTGGCTGCTCTGAGCACAAGGGCTCACATCACCTTTCCCTTGGCAGGTCAGACAGCAATCACCAGTTCGGCAGAGGCACCGTGATTGAAATCACTGGCATCATTTTTGCACTGGAGTGTCTCTGCTAAGAGTCATAAATCTGTTCATTGATCAAAGCAAGTTTCCTAAACAAAGTTCCAGGAGGCACTTTTACTTGTGCTCGGTTTTAAGTCTGTGGGCAGGTTCATATGTTTGAAACTTCTGTGTTTTCCTGGACTGAAGTTTGTGCCAGACATTATGAAGTTTAAAAGACCTGCTCTAACATAGTAGCCCCAGAAAGCCTGCCCATTTTCCTATGCATTCAAGGGATCAGTACTAGCATACCGTGAACTAACAAAGGAATGAAGAGTTTGTTTGGTGATTTTCCTGAAGCAACTGGCAAATATTTCTTTATCAATAACTACCAATAATTTGGTGGAAGCCTCTCCTTTGCTGCCTCTATTGTTTGCCAATAATTCCCCCTTATTCTAGTAAATCTGAGCGAACAGGGCAGAACATGCTGATAACATTTTGAAAACTATCTTTTTCATCTAAAGTGACAAAGACCTTTCCTCCAGGGCACCAGCAGAAAACAGCAAAACTTTGTACCTGAGTTAATAAGCAAGAGCAAAACAACTAAAACCTTGGGATTTAGCACTTTTTCCAATTGTGATTTTCCAGAGTCCCTGTTCACCATCATTTAATATTTACCTTTTAGCTTCACAGCTTTCCTTTTCACTTGGGAGATGGGTTATTGCTTTGCAAATTGTATATTAATATTGCTTACCTACAAATACTTTAGATATTATCCCAGGGGCAGCGCTGTATGCATTTTGATGAACATTTGAACTTTTAAAATTCAGTAGCATTTATTCTAACCAGAACTAAAAGACAAAGTTGAATTCCAAGTTTGGTAATCAATTTACATAAACTGAAGTAGGGCAAAATTCACTCTTCTGAAGAAGACTTGCAATTAAGCAACAAAATCTCCCAACAACAGACCTTATATGCTTGAAAAAGCCAGTCCTGACACATGCCATGAACAGAAAATACTAGTTTTAGCTTGGGAGAAGAAAAACAAAACGCATTTAAGAGACATGTGTCTGCTTAGAAAATTTGGGACTGTAACAACTTTTGAAGAAACCTGGCAGAATATTTTATAAAACAAACAGTTGTTTTTCCTCTTTGGATATTAGTAAGACATCATGAGAGAATTAAAAGAGCTAAAGTATTCTCAGATGTTTGCAGCAAACACTCCCTAGTTGAGTGTTTGGAATATCCAATGTGTAAAATTTCCCATAAACAAAAGGTTTTAAAAAAGTCAGTTCTGGGATGTTCTTGGCTGAGATTGCTGGAACAAATAGAAATAGGTTTGTGAGCACAAATAGCTGATGTGCACTGTCCTCAGCAATATCTGTGCTAATAAGCCAAAGATAAAAATAAAAAAAGCAAAAAAGTGAAAGCAAAAAGTGACAGAGCTGGGAAATCTAGAGTTGGGACTGCCTTCCATTTTCTCATACCCTGTTACAACTCACTACAGTAGAATACATGGTATAAAACCTGATACTAGACATTAATCCCAGAAGCAAACCACATTCTGAATGTTCCCAACCCAACTGTATAAAATATGCATGAACTCCCATTTTCTTGCATCAGTGCTCTTGCTGGGCCCAAGTCTGTGGTGCAGTAACTGGCTACATGGGTGACAGTGCCTTTTACACAGAGAACTTCCTTCAGTTTTTGCTGGGCACAAAGCTGGTTGAACCTTTTTTCTTCACACACACACATAAAAATTATAGATGAATAATCAAATTCCAGAAAACTACATCTATAAGACAACATGCAAAATTTTGGAAATAAAAGAGCGAGCAGCAGGGAGGAGTAGAAGGGACAAAGCCCAGACTGTAGGAAAGAAGAAGAAAGAGTTTCTTACTTTTTTGTCATAATTTGATTCA
>NW_020955241.1:2394777-2401693 GCF_003031625.1 Empidonax traillii | reverse complement strand
TGTGGAAATATTATGTCACAACACTTTCAAAAATTAAATTTACTATTCAAAAAAATTAATTTTCCGATAACAAAATTGGCAAATCAAAGGTGCTTGTAAATATATTTACATTAGAACTGCTTGTCAGTGTTCAATTTCTTTTCAGGAGCCATAATTCTTTCCCAAATGAAGTATTGCCTCTATAACAAAAAAGTGTATATAGGTCATGAAATTTCTGCAGTATTACAGATATTCATCAAAGTATGCTTGCATATATGAACTTCAACTTCCTCTCCAAAGTAGTTCAACCAAATTCCATGCTGCCACTGAAAAACCCTGTAGGCTTTTATAATTTTATCTGCTATTTAAAGTGTTTGATTTTTGCCTTGTCCTCATGTCTCATGCCTCATGACTTAAGAGAGTCATATTGTCTCTCAGTGCCACTTCTCTTTTCTGTAATGCTATTTTCAGTAGATAAAACACTGGCTAAGCATAAGAGAGTCCCTAGAAATGAGAAGCAGTGACGCCTTTCCAAAGACTCAACCTCCCATCACTGAATGCAGTTTGAAGTACAAGTCTATTGCTCCACATCAATCCCAAGGTCAGAATGGTAGCAATAGTAACGATGACATTATAAAATACTGTGCAGAGACTGTCATGGTCTTTCTTGAAAAGGCAGACAAACTACTGAACTATTTTGACTGATTTCTGGTATTGCCCCACTTCTCTTGTTGTATTTCAGTTGTTTAAGCATCCAAAAATAAACTGTAAAAAAAAAAAGAAAAATGGAATGGAATGCTGATTTTTGTTTTCTGCATGCTCAAAATCTTAATCCTGAAGAAACTATTTCTCTTTCTATCCTCTTCTTCCAGTCAGCTAAATCAGTGGCATGACCTGTCTGATTTTGGAAGGCCACTGCCTAGCATCAAAAGTGATTTCACACCAAAAGAAGGGTATTCTTTTTGGATCATCGCTTCTACTGAATCCTACAGCTTTCTTCCACAGATATGGATACACATCAAAAGTATTTCCTCTGTATACTCTGTTAATTTGTTAATATTTATATGGAATACAATGTAAAAAGAATTATGTAATGGAGCAGGTTTTTAAGTGATTAGGAAAAGAAATGCTGAGAAGGGAGGCAATAGTAGACTCTCTTCGAATATTTCTGCAGTACAATCAAAGTAATGGAAAAGGGTTTTTTCATCTTTTTTTTTTTTTTTAACATGGTAGGCAATTTTGTGACAGAAGGTAAATAAAATCCTTTGAAGGATTATCAAGAACAACTGCAACATGCTTAGCTAATATCATATTTCCACCTCTTTTAATGGAAATCTGTTTTCTTTGGATAAATGCCCTATTCCTAGTGTAAAGAAGCACTCTGTGTGGAAAAATGGTGAAAGGAAAAAGATGGTTCATATAAATTAGCAAAGATGACTTACTGATCACATTTAAGTCAACATTAACACAAAATTTACATTCTCAAAAATAATGAGCTTTAACTTCATAACCACATTATAATTCAGAACTCTGTAACCTACAGTGACAAAGCATGCCTGTTTTGCAATCTAGTGACCTATATTTTTTCACCTGGCAAGAGTCACCTATATCTATCCCTACAGGGGATCCCTATCCCTCCTCACAGATGACTCAGACAAAAATAATATGGAAATTATTTTGGAGGAGAGAATGCAGCCTCACTGCCATGAGAACTAATAAATGGTCTTAGATATCAATTTTTAGTTACAATTCTGAAGTAAACATATTCCTGTATAAACTCCTGACCATCTTCTTGTGACATATTAATCATGAACCCTAAAACATTGTAGTAATCCTACTGCAGTAATTCCCAGAGGCTGAAACTGCCGGAACCCCATTCCAGAAGTTGCACTGGCTCATAACTCCAGAATCAAGTCTGATCTTATGTCCATAAACGGTAGAAAACGATAGACCAGTTTTCATGAAATTTTAAGTAGACTGAGGAGATTGATTCTGAAAAATGAAGATATATATAATAGTTCTGCTAACCTATTCTGATCAATTTACTGTTTCATTTTGTTGTTTTTTCTGTTGTTGGTGTTTTTTGTTTTTTTTCTCTAATGAAGATTTAAGACTAAAAATTTTTTCTTCCCTGATGTCTTCAGAGAAACTAGGTCCCCTATTTTTAGAGAGTATCACAATATTATGTAATTAAATTTAGATGTGAGGACATATATGTGCATTTGACTGTCCATATTGACATTTAACTGTTCACACTGATGTTTTTCTTGCAAAGAAAAAAATAGTTTTTTCACTGTTTCACTTTCCTGGCAACTTCTGCAATGTGCTCTTTTTCTCACTAGGCTCAAGTGAAAACAGGTTCTGCAAACTCATTCTCACAAAATACTTTTGTTGATATCATAAATATCGGGTTACATCCACTACACACTATACGAAACACAGTAACCGCAGAAAACTCTAAAGAAATACATGGCTGCTAAGAAACTAATTCTACTTCTTGTCCCTCCTATCTACTTAAATCAAGAACTGGTTTAATGGTTTAAAAAGAAAAAAAAATATGCTGATGGGTTGTATTCGATAACATTTGAAGAGAGCTTAGAACAAGAAAATAAAACATATCACTTCATATTTTGAAAGTTTGGTCAACAGTGACTTACTGTCTGTTATTTTGTCTCTGACAGAAGGTGATATTCAAGGAAAACAAGTGAATCTTGTCACTTTCTATCTACTTTCTGTACCATTCCATCATCCTTAGCAATTGTTGTAATAGATATGGACTAGATGTTAAAAACTTTTTCTAGTTCTTTTACCTGTATTCCTATGAATTAAGAATCTAGGTATTCTCTTTTTTTTAAATTTATGTATATTTAAATCCAGAATTCAAAACTATTTTAACATGTAAAGAGCTTCTTTAAATAATCTGAACATCTGTCTTATAAACTGAACATGTTTTAAATACTCTGAAATTCACATATCAAGACAACTCTCTTCTTTGTTGGCCTGAAGCCTTCCATGCTCATTAGTGCTGGAGATACTCAAAAAAAAAAAGATATGAACAGTCTAGTTCATAATCCTCACAAGGGTAGTTCAAGGTCTGAAACAACGAGGGTCCTTTTTCAGTTGGAGGACATAGACATTCTTCAGGCACTTCATGTGCATATAGGAATAAGCTACTCAAAATCTGAACCTGATGATTTCCAGTGCACTGAATGATCACTGAGTGATCTGGGGCTTAGGTCAGTTTCTCTCTTCTTCAACATTCTTTTGCTAAAGTTCTCAGTCTGGCATTTGGAGACATATTATCTGTTGTCCTCCTTTGTTCCTCCAAAGGAACAAATGGGAGAAAACTTCAGTTTTCTGCTGAAGTACAGAAAAAGGGCCAGACTCAGCATAAATCAGGAGATATACCTCTCTGGTCTGGAGCGATGTTCTGCTTGCAGTTGCTGTGATGACCTCATAATCTTGTAGTGATAGCTACAATTTTAAAAGGTAACTGAATGCTATTTACTTTCTTTGATTGACAGTCAAAATGGCAGTTGTGTATGTGAATGCTCCCAAGGGGAGTACGAGCTGTAAACGCTGCTGTTGTGAACACAGGGACTTATCTGCATGTGCTTTGAAATGGTGTCTTTGGCCAGTCTTAGAGAAATATCCACTTTCAGATGCCTTTCTTCTGAAGTCACATTTAAAAAGTGATTTTAATCAATTGTTAGTTTATGTAAAATTTCAAAGGGAATTGTGAAATTTCAGACTCTGCAGTAAGACTGTTACATGTCTTTTATTTTTCTCCAAAAGACAGTAACTGATTAGTTCTTTCTTCAAGCTGGTCCCTGAGAGTAAGAAGGCATGTTCAGCAGAAAAGGCTTTAAGTAAAACCAAAATAATAAATGTTAAAATTATCATAATTTAATGTGCTGAAAATAAAAATTATTTTTGGTAGTTGTGTATTTGTCATCTTCAAAAACATTTTTTTATCTCTACCCAGAGCATGGGGCAAGTATTATTTTATACAGGAATTTTGCAGATCATGACCCAATACCTTGTACTTCCATAGCTCCATTTAGTGAGCACACGCTTTCATGTTTTGTATGGCTGTAGCCCCATATTAAAGTCATGTGCAATCATCATGCACAAAAAGGAGAGAAGTGGGACAATGTGGGAGCAGAGGTGGGATGAGATGGATGGTTAAATGAGTCTTTCTGTACCCCAATATCAATTTCAGATAGATATTACTGAATTTTCTGGACTTACCTTTGTCTTGACCCAGATGATTATACCCTGCAGCAGACCCTGCTGCTTTGTATTCGATACTCCGCTGTCATTCTGTACCCCGAACTTAGAACTCATTAGGGCTTCCTTAATCTTCTTACAGGGAGAAACTCAGAATACATTGTATATCTAGAAAAAACAGTAACATGCTCTACAACACTGAATTACTGTCTCTTTTTTCCTAAAGAAATATTTAATTACCTATAAAACTTCTTTACTTTGTCAAAATTGCATCCTTTTTTTTTTTTGTTACCTACGGACTATTTTAAAATACGATAACCAAATCATATTTGTTTCACTAAAATGTGTGAGCAGCAACTTCAATGCCAAAAATACTTGTGATTTTTGTTCAGTTTGTTTGCAGTTTCTGTTCAAGCAGTATCTGAGCTTCATTTCAGACTGAAATACCTATAAGTACATAATGTATTTTTCAATTTGTTGTGCTAGTTTAGTTTCTAGGAAAAAAAAAAAAAACACCAAAAAAGAATGCTGTATTCATTAGGAACTAGAGCATAAGTAACAGGGCTATGACGGAAGCATCCTGCAAAAGGCCACAAATCTCTTCTGTGGTATAAAATGAACTGTTTGCTTGGCTACCAGATTCTTTTCTGGCTTTGCAAAGTAGTCTTCTGATTCACACTAGATCTGTCTTGGGGTTAAGTCCTCAGTCAGTATAAATGTCATAGCTCTGTTACAGCCTCAGATAAAATTAAAACTAAAACTGGAAATCCACTAACTGAAGAATTTCTTTCTCTTCTTCCCTTAGCAAATCATTTATCGTGCAAAGCTCTTTGTTATTAAGAAAGGTAAAGTTCTTTGCAATTTATTGTTGAAATACTCTTGTGGTAAAATTAATAAACCATTTGGTGCAAGAAGCTCTTTTATTTGTAATGAGAGTAATGAATAAGGAAAGCAGTGCAAGGAAAACACTGACAGCCTGGAGCAAACCTGCAGAAGGCTACCGTATGATCAGGGACTTTAGCTCAGGACATGAGGAGAAAGGCTGAGGGAATTTGTTGAGTCTTGAGGAAAGAAGACTAAAGGGAAATCTTGTTGCTTTCTAATGCACAATCAGGGTAGAGAAGATGGAGCCAAACATTTCTGAGGTGCACTGTGATAAGACAGGAGCCAAGAGACACAAGTTGGAATTCGACAAACTTCAGTTAAATGGTACAAATTTTTTTTTTCATTTTGTTTAAGCAGTTCTTTACTGTAGATACTGCTGACTTTCCATTATTTGAAAACCACATTTTGGTACCTACTTCTTTGCAGCTTAAAGCCATTGTTTCATAGCAGAGGCTCTCTAATTCTCAGATCATCCCAAAGGCCCTTTTCCAGCTCTAGTTGAACAATCTGTGACAGAAACATACCCCAAAATCTTGATGAAGTCTCACTAGCTTCTGTACTCCAATCTACTACACAAGAAACTCCTTTTCTGATACACACTAAAACTACACATATTTTTCTTTACCTCATCATTTTGGTTTCTCATTCATTCTCTCACTGCCTTATACTTCTTCTCCTGCAGTTATTTCTGTCCTTAAAGAATGGTAACAGGAACAACACAACCTTGGGCCTTTGCCCTAGCAAATATAATTATATTTCTATTACTGTCTCCTCCAGGTGACCCTATTCTGCTATATGATATTCTGATCCTCCTCTCTACTAAGGAGCACTCAGAGCTTTGTGTTATAAATAATGCACTCTTGCTTTGTGCTCCAAGGTCCTTAATGAAATTAAATATTAAATTAAAACTCTCTTCAGATTCATCTTTTCCTTTTCAAATAATTGCCAAGCTGCTTTTGAAGATTTCATCCAAGGATGTAAACAAGTACTGCTTTGGCATACATTCATTTTAAGAAGAAGTACAAAAGATTTTAGAGTAGCACCATAAATCTTGTAAAAAAAAAAATATTGGAAAGGCACTTTTAAAAGACATAAATAAATTCTTTATCCAGTTAGACACTATCACAATTACTTTTAAATACATGAATTAAGGGTATAGGAATATGTGTGAGACAAAATACCTTGGACTTTCATGGCCAGACCTTCACACACACGAAAGGATAGGGCGATGCTGAGATGTCATCTGTATATTTCCATGAGATAAGGAAAAAAAATTTTTTTTTTTTTTCTATTGGAAGGAACTACTAGGCTATTTTTCCTGTCAGAACTCTCATATTAGGGGACACAGAAACTTATTCAAACCCCAAATACATCGCTCTTCATGACCACTAACTTGAAGGGAGTTTGTCTATGACACCAAATTCACCTCTAATGTCACTCCAAGAGATGCTGAAATATGAGAGCAATCACTCTCCAGTCACTTCACTCTACCACAAGACACTGACCCCAGTAATAGAGCGCAAGGGATTTCCAGCTTCCCTGATTAGCACACGCAGAGTATTGCTCCCCTTACACTCAGACAGCACCATGTCCTCCCACGTCCTTGTGCAACTTGCAACCACATAAATACTGTACTAATAATGGCCAGTCTCTTCGCGAACGAAGAACCGGGGAAGGTCTTTCCACCTTCCAGCCTGCGCATTGGATTTTTTAGGTGAGACACAGTGTGCGCGGAACTGAGCCCACCCTTTAATCCTGAGGTTCATCTGCCGGGGCCAAGCACGCTTGGACGGTGGCAGCGAGGTCCTCAGGACGTAGATGG
>NW_020955241.1:2368685-2392966 GCF_003031625.1 Empidonax traillii | reverse complement strand
CTCTGCAGAGAAGCTTGTTAAAAGAAAAGTTAAAAATAACTGAACTCTGCATTATGTCCTTATCATCTATTAATACCAGCTCTCTCATGAAAACGCTTTTTCCCATTGCAATCAGACTAAAAGAGAGATTGACGTGCCTTGCATTTCATTTAGTGTGTATAATCAGTATAGTACTAAACTGATAAACCATTCTATTAGGCACAGGAAAAGTCTAGTGTAGATTTTTGAAATATAAATAGGTAGCATTAGGAAGAACAATTTTCAAGGAGTTTCAAACCACACAATTAGCATTTACATGCCTGAAAAAATTAATAAATACTTTCTTTGCAAGTCAAAAGTGCAGGATCATCCTTTGTCTACTGTATCACAGCAGACAGAGAAATGGACATTTGATTCAGGAACAGTGTTTTTTAACTTTCTCTCTTTTTTTCCCTGGTTTTGAATAAACCATATGAAAAGACTATAACACTGATGACCACACAAATCCACAGTTATAATTATGCAAGGACTAGATACCAAGTAAATACCAGTTGTTTAAACAGAAATAAAAGTGAGTATAAGAGTCATAGGAGAACCAAAATGGCAATATAAGGCAAGTAAGCCTTAGACTCAGTACCAGCCTACCACCAGAAAAAGCCCCAAGAGGTAAAACACAGATGAAGTAAGCAGGAGGTGGGGAAATGCATAGCTAGCTAAAAGAATTTAATCACAGATGGGGAGCTTTAGAAGAAAAAAAAACCCCATGAATTAATTTAGCATGTTATTTTAATTGCACAGTAACAGAAAGATTATTAGGAAAAGGAAGAATCTGGATATAGATATTGTACAAACAGCAACTATTAAAGTACTGAAAACATTCTTGTTCCTACTATCATTTCAGAAGTGTCCATTGACTTTATATTTAGGCCACTAGATAAGACTAAAATTATGGAGCAAAATAGGATGTAGGAAAGAGAGTGCAGAATATTGTCCTGCACTAAAAGCTTAAAATAGTTCTGAGAGAAATCATCAGTTCACTATATTATATCTCACAGTGCAAGACTTAAAATACTTCCAGGAAAACATTCTCCAGCTGTCATCACTGGCAAGCCAGAGAGAAATAAACCAGAAAAAATACCACTCACTTTCACACAAACACATTTCAACTGAGTAAATTAAACTGTATTACACATGATGGGAGGGTGTTTCCTACTCTCCATTCTATGTATGCATTTCAAGACAAAAATTATTTTTTGCAAAATCATTAATCTCAAAAGAAATCAGCTGTAGCAACAAATTAGACAGCCTAAATTATATTGAAACATAGAATAGATATTTGGTGGTGTAAGTCTGTAATACTAAGAAAGAAGATAAGGTCTATTCATCTCTAAAGAAATCACAGGACAATTTCTTAAGTACACTTTCTTTTCTCTTTCGGGTCCTTTTTTTTTTTTTTTTAAACAAAAGCTATATTTTAATTTTCTTCTCCCAGTTCCTATGCCACAAGAAGACAAGAGAACATGATCCTAAAGACTCAGATGAGAGTACACTCTATTTCCAAGGGGTCTAATGCACAAGGCAGACGAGAGTCTGACTCTTGTCTGTACCTTTCTCTCATTTCTCATGCCCTGCTGTAAAGTGCTAGTGCCAAATGAATCAGGAGAAGCTTTTGGATGCCTAAATAAAGATAGGGCAAGCAGAGACAGGTCAAAGAGCCACGTGTCAATCAGAAATTAAATCTTTCCACGTTCCCCATTTATGTTTTGAGTGCAAACTTCCTTTAGGTTTACATAACCTGCAACTGTTCAGATCCACTGTTGGCTTCTGGTTGCTTGATGGCATCCTTGAAGCATACTGACACTGCTACTAGTGGCATTTCTTTTGTTTAAAAAGTTTTGGGTGAAACAAAATAAAGCTGCTGAATCATTTGCACTTCATCAGTGAGTCAGTACAAATTCTCTTGTGATTCCAAGTGGTCATTAAATAAAGGATCAATCAATGAAACATATACAAAAATTACTGGCATCAGAAGGAATTGCAGCAACCTCACCTCTTAGGCATTTTCCCAGAAAAGATAACTTAGCTAGATTGTGAAACCAGGCACCTAGAGGCATATAGCCGCTATTTCTGTCCTGCACTGGCTCACAGCCTTACAGCAGGAGGGTCACAATCACCTCACAATGTCCTGAGAACAGAGAAAACCTATTCCTCCAAGAATTCTCTGAAAATGAATGGGCATCACAGATTAAATTTTTGAAGTACAAGAGTCCAGATATTTCTGACAGAGTCAACTAATTAAAAAGAACAATCCTAGAGTATGTATTCCTCTTACAATAAAACAATTAGAAACATCTTTGGAAAGAGAGACTGAAGATGAAACTAAATAGCATTTCTATATTAAAATAAATGTATTAAATTGCCTAACTGGAATTTTCATATCAAGTATGTTAAACATTCAATTTTTTTCTTTCCAAAACTACTCTCTCCTGGTTTTTCATTCTTTCCGTTGCAAAACAGATTTAGATTTCAGAGGTAGGGTCATTGTTTCACTGCAGTTACTTAAAAGGCGCTTCTGATCAGACCAACCTGAGTGGTTTCTCTAAAACATAAATTAACATATGAGCTATTGCTCACAAGCTTTTGTTCACGTACTCAAATCTCAGCTCTTCTGGGGACAAAATTGTCATTATACGCAGTTCAAATGTGCAGACAATGATAAACAGAGAAAAACAGTTAAGGAGAGCAGACATTATTCCCTCATAAAGCAGTGACAGGCCAAACAGATGAGGGGAATCACTGGGTCAATCAAACCAATTTGTTTGGTTGATTTTTTTGGTTTTTGTTTGGTTGGTTGTTTCTGAAGGAAAGATTTCTTACATTTCACTTAATATTAAAAATAAAACTGTTAAGCAAAAAAACATAATGCAGGGAACTTAAAAACAAACCAAGCCAAAACCAAACCAAACCAAACAAAACAAACAAACAAACAAAACCAACAAGGAAACACTGCTGCCTGTAAAATCAATGGTTTCTTTACTGAAATTGATTTTATTCTGGTTTTGATTTTGTGTGTGTGTGATATAATTTGTCATGGTATTCAAGTTATACAATTTGTAGATAAAAGGTTTTCTGATTGATATGCCTGGAAATTATTAATTATTAATTGATGTCAGTCAAATATATCATCTCCAAATACACTCAGATTTCAAAATTCTAAAATCCAATTCAACTTCTGCAAGGTCTGAATTGATGGATCTCTTTGGCAGCATCTCCAATCCTGTTTCATGAGCCAATGTAAGAAATGAGATAACTGATTACATGCAAGCAGAAAGGAGTTTGACAAAGACATTTAATGGAACTAGCAAGATAGAAATCGTTTGGCATAATCTGCTAAAAATAAACCTAACATTAATAACTGAAAATAATCAGAAGATCCACACACATAATTTTAATATTTATTAAAATCCTCTAGCAACACATTAACTCTCTTTTTTAATTTTAGTAATAGCTTGTCTTGACTGAAAGATGAAAGCACTTTTCTAATAGACTAAAAGGTTTCCCAGTTTTGTTATAATTCAGAGAACATCTATCTAACCCCTGCTGAACTCCCATCTCTGCCTCACTGACTGGAGATCAAGATAGAAGCCCTGATTCTCTGTGCTAAACCTTAAAGTTCAAAGATCTTCTG
Source organism: Empidonax traillii (assembly GCF_003031625.1). Taxonomy (NCBI): domain Eukaryota; kingdom Metazoa; phylum Chordata; class Aves; order Passeriformes; family Tyrannidae; genus Empidonax; species Empidonax traillii. Next base: position 2,389,299 of record NW_020955241.1, on the reverse strand, counting down.
TACTTTGCTGCTGTTTCCATAAAAAGAAGAGAGACTGATGTTTTCTCTCTTGGTCTCTACTCTGATGGATGTGAAGTCACCACTCATTCAATGAGAGCAGAAGGGTAATGAAGATAAGAAAGCATGTCTGGGGCTCAGTTTGCATCTTTAATATTTGCTCTCAAAGATTCAAATTTGTCTTTTTCCCTGAAGTGACAAAGACTGAAATACCCTCTGTGGGCTGTGATGTAAGGTTCTCTCTAAAAAATAAACATTAGCATAGTAAAAATGCATTCATTTCCTTTGACAAGGTCTCCCATGAAGAACCTGTTCACATATTCTTTGGATCTAGTGATACAGGGTCCTTTTCAACACTAAGGGAATAGCAATGAACTATTCTTCAGGTAAATCTTAACTAGCACCCTTAAAAGATGGCAGATGGAGAACATAATTCGTTTGTAGTGAGTGCAGCCCTGTACTGTTTGTCCTTCTAGTAAGTTAGTCTCCAAAATCTCTCTGTTCCAGAGAAATCACCTGCACAATAGCCAACTTCAAAATAATTTTGTGAAGAGAAGGAACAGGGATGCATAACTGAGGGTCACAGAAACAAGCCTTATAGTTTTATTATCATTTGCACACTGCAAAATAGAGCTTTAAACCTACCTCTGATGCTTCAGAATCACCACCTACATCTGTAGGCAGCTACACAGCCTCTTTTCATACCTTGTCTTTTACATTCCTCACTTGTTGTTTGTATGTATTTATTTTGTTTTAAATATTCCTCTCTAAATGGAAACATCTTTGATGCCAGACTGCTCAGCCTACCTATCAAGTCTTTACATCTTAAAAGTCAACAGCACTTTGTTAAGTGTTACTAAATGCATCTTTGGACAGATATTCCAGTTCTCTGTAAAGAAGTTTCATTACATTTTGTTGGGGACCTGGGAGCATTTCCACTCCACTGCAGGTAAGATGTCATCACAGTTGAACATGTTAGACCAAGTTTTATTGGCTACTGTAAATTTAACTCCTGCAACAAAGCAGAAGCAAAGGGGATAAAAGGATTGTCGGTGATTTTAGTCATGAAACACTGCAATCAATAAGTAAAAGGTCTGCTTAAACTTATTACTTTCTCCGTCTGCCTTTCATTTTTTGCCAACCTACACCCCTCTCTTATGATATTACTGAAGTTCCGTTTTAAACCTAATTTTAAAAGGACCCACGGAAAAGTTCTGCAAAAGTGATATTTTGTAAAAAGGCTGGAGATATTTGTCATTAGGAGCAATGTTTTCAAGGAGGTCAGGTTGCCTGGGCTGAATGAGGACAGCTTCACCTCCGTATGAGTCCCAACAGAAAAGCCTCATGGGAGCTGAGAGCTTCTGCCCTCCAGGAACTTATCATCTACTGCACCATGATAATCAGTCCCTTCTGTGGAGCCTAAAACAGAAAGCCAAAATTAAAAAAAAGCAAAAGCCCATATAACAGTAATCCTTTGGACAGGTGAAGTATTTCCCCACCAGCCTGAGAGCAAGGTCTTCTCCAGGGATAAAGACTACCAAGAGGCAGTAGTCAGAGGTGGCACCAAGACTTCATGCTGACGTGGGACAAAACAAGCTGCAGAGTCCAGGTTAGACCTATCCAACACATTATCGAGCCCAAGACCTTTTCTTGAAATGTCAGAGTTTCAAGGTATCTACTCTGCAATGTTATGGCATTGCACAGACTGTCTTGCAGTGCTGATTAATGTTCCATTCACATGAGCTGGAAGGCTTCAGTTTTGTACCGTGTTTCACCAAGCACCTGAGAGGTGACTGAGCAGCACTAGCACACAGCCTGTTATGTCTTACTGATTAATTACAATGGCACACCTAGAATTTGATTGTTCTCTTCGATTGCTGTTTCTTTCAATACATTGCTACTTCTGAGGCTGTGATATACAACAGCTTCATAAAAGGGGTGCACTGTTTATCATGTGAACATCATAAGACCTGCACTACTCATAAGAGAAAATACAAAAGTGAAGTGTTTTTTTTAAACTTCATCATTTCCTGCAGCTTTCTTACCTGACAACTACTATTATTTTATAAGGGAGACAGCAGAGAGAAACAGAGAAACTTACATCTGTATTATTTGTGATGGCAACAGGCTTCAGTCCTTTTCACATTACTTTGTCATTCTCAATTCATCTTGCCATTTCTCAAAAAGCAGATTTTTCATCACACGACAAATTCATCCAATGACACATAACTAGAGCTCCCAGACAAGTCATTGCTCTGCCTGCTCAGTTTCTCAGAGAAAAATTGTGGGTGAAATCTTGAAAAGCAGGTCATGATGACAATGCCCCAACTGGTTACTTTAAGATTTAGAATAGAAGACAACACTGAGCATTCACTCTTTGAAAATCTTATGTTGTTTAGGAGTCTGCAAGGCCAGACTCCCTCCGCATAAGTATGCCTAGACTCTTTTTATAACCTCAAGAGATTTTTTTTGCCTTCGTGTTGACAAAGGAAAAGAAAAAAAAAAAAGAAAAAGAAAAATATATCCAGGGCACTCGTACATTATAAGACAACTTTGATTTGCTTTGCAAAATTTCTGACCTTCTGGCTTTATGACCAAGAATCTCTTTCTGTAAGTTTAAAGGAGATGCCATGTACATGTATCACTAGGTCTTAGACCTTATCAGGCATTTTGTAAACGTAATTTGAAAATCAATATTGGCTTTGGAATGATAACGCAATTAACATTGAATTGCTGAGTTTTCCCTGTCTATTTTATACAAGATCAATCATTATAATTTTTTTATGCTTAAGTTAGTCAGATAGAGCAAATTGCTTTTCATTGTAATGGGTAGCCCCTATGCTTCATTCAACTTGCATCTCTAATAGCTGAATAATGCACCTTCTGTTTAGCTAAACCTAAAAACTTTGCAATCCTTTCAAGTGTGTGTCAGAAGAAAATGTATTATTTCTCGAGTACTTCATGGCGGGGATGGAATCCATTCAGCCTTTCTGCTCCTAGAGCAATCAGCACTGACTGCACACTGAGAGTCTGGGGTGCATATACAAGACTTTCTACCTTCGACACCATCTCTGTGTTCAGTTCACTGATGTGAAAGTATCAGCTACAGCACACAAATTCCTGGTCACCACGCTGGAAGGCTAGCTGGATGAGGAAGGAAAAGCAGGTAGAGTGAATAATCACCCATAGATGCTGCTCAAAACTTCTTGTGAGGTAATAGTCCTCAAAGTTCCTTGCAGGATCTGGGGATCTCCACTGCAAATGAGCACTGCTACAGAGGTCCCAGGGTAATTCTAAGGATCAGGAAGTGAGTAAGAGACTTGCAACTAAGAAAGATGGAGCATATGTTCTAACATTTATGAATTATTAGCTCAGCAATGCAACACTACAAAGAACATAATATTGAACAGTAGTGACATTATTGTAGCTGTGTTGATAATAGTCTAGGAACCCTTATGATTTTCTTTAATAAAAGAGATACAAGGGCAATCCAAAGAACTTCTTTTTTGAATGACAAAGCCAAATTTTAATGAGATTAAAATACAAATCTAAAAATGCTGCATCCCTGTTTTCAGGGATGAACAGCCGAAGTATCTTCCAATTGCATCTGTTACTAGTGACACATGAAATAGTTTTTGGCTTAAATTCATTCAATTTTCTTTCAATACATTCGTTTCTCTAAGGCCTCCAAACATCAGAATATCCACAATTACACTTTCCACATGGAAATCCTGTTTTTGGTGAATTTAAGAGTTCTGACAAGTACATCAGATGTTGCTGTGTTGCTGCTGCCAGACAATAGTCTTTGTCCAAACAGGCTGCCAGATACCCAGAAATCCCAAGAAAATGTCCACTATAAATGTTTCAGCAAATTGTTCATACTACACAAAAGAATCCAGCACTTCTAGTCTAATTTGGTCTGTGCAGCTGGCCTATGGATATTCTAGGTGAATCAATCATTTTTAATGCACCTGCACTGAAGGTAATCTCAGTATATTCACATAATACAGATACATATGTTTGTATCTGCAAAATATTTCCCAGTGCACCACACAGCCTGAAACTCTGTTTTTACCATCACTGGAAAAAAAGTCTGTAAGAGAAATTGAGAAAAAAAACCAAAACAATTAAAACTCCAAGCATGAAAATGCTTACTTCCTGATTTACACCTCAATCATTTTACATTTAGTGTTTGAATGTTTTAAATACATATGTATTCCGGGTTGCAGCTAATATCAGCAACAATCTTGATTTATATCAAGTATCTATTGATAGTCTCAAATATACGCTGCTTTTATTCCATCTCACTTCATGCTCCATCAAAGATTGAAGGTAAATATAACTGAATACATGGATGATGACATTTTATTTCAGATTTCAGATAGATTCTCCATCCTGGGGGCAGGGGGGACAAACTTTGAAAGCACTACTGTTTTCACCTCTCAGAAACAACCATTTCTAATAATAACACTTTTGAAGAAGTTCAGCAATGGAACGTTTATGCCTCATGAAGCATGTATTCAGAAAAAATACAACTACATGATATTAATTAAAAGGGAAATAGGATGGAATCTTCTCTAAGGAGAGTTGCCCAATAAGTCTGCAAAACAACCCTTTGTCAAGCAAATACATTATGAACAATCTTAGAGTAAGTTTTTTGTCAGTATTTAAAGTGTTCCATTACTGTACGGAAAGAGAAGCAATTTTAATAACTAATCCCCCGTCTGATTTTTTGAATAAAACTGTATATCTGCCATCAAGGTAACCACCCAAACTGCATTAAAAAGCTTTCATGTGCAATCAGGTTTTGAATGGTTAACATCACCAAAAATTCCAGTAGTGGCAGTACTATGTAAAAAGCACAGAACGCATTAACAGCTGCTAGAAGGGTAAACAAGATTGTAGGAATAGACTATTAATATTGGACAAGGACCTGAATCCAGTGTTTGATAAGATAACATCTTAAATTAATGTTAAATTCAAGGAAAAGATCATTTTAAAATTTTCCTTTTTGTATTTAGCCATCTTTTAAAAAGTGTGGACAAAGTTCATAGGCATGCAAAATGTTTGAAAAAATTAAATTAATAATGAATTATTACCTTTATTTGAAATTTAATTTCTTTTCTCCCTTGACATTTCAAAAGACAATGAGGTTCAGTTCTAATTTCTATATTAAACAAGCCATTATTCTTTTTAGCACCATTGCCTACTAGAGGTCAGAGCGAAAGCTTTCATTTGGGCTAATATAATTACATTGGGCTGCTTACTTATCATAGTGTTTATGGGATTCGAAGTTTACCACCAGACCCAAATTAGAAGAAAATAGATATTAATTTAAAAGATATCTAACAACAACCAATAGACAACCAGTCCTGTTAATGTCTCTCAATAATCAATTTCCATTTTAATCAGATTTACTGCCCTGGGAAGATTGACACATTAATTGCTAAGTCACAAAAAAAACTTATGTCATCCCTTCCCACAGAGCTTTCATGAAGTCGTGTCTCATCCCATCCACCCCACCACAGCACTGGAAATTGATCTGTGACTACCTGTGTCACCTCCTAACTACACTTTTTTATGTTTTCACAGGTCATTCATGATGAAAAAAATTCTGGCCCCTGTAAAACCAGCAAGCAAACAAACCCATAAGAAAACAAAACAAAGAGTTATCGTGTCAGCATTAGGCATGGGCCTCAAACAGGGACACGTTGGAAAGTTCTCGTTTCTCCAGAGCTTCTTTTTCTGACATACCAGTAGAGCATCTCATTTTGTCAATCGCCTTCAGGTTGTACCCCATGCATGAGTTACTCAAGTTCAAAATACTTCACAAATTTTGAGTGCTTATAATGGAGACATCAGAGCTAGGATCCTACCACACTGAAAAGAGGGAGCAAAGTTGAAAGTATTGTCAAACATCATGGATGTGCTTCTTGGACCTACCAACCAAAAGACTACTCTTGTGCACCAAAGATCATATTTTCTCTTAATGACAATTTTCAATAAAGACTTAAAATTCATTCCTGAATTGTGAAAGAATCTCCTATCACAACTTCTGCTGGAGGCTCAAAACAGATTTCTTCTTCGTTCAAATCCAAACAATCCTAAAGAAACAGACTTACCATTTTTAAAAGGGGTCCAACACCTGAGCAAGATCATAAAAAGGCTACCTCATTTCACCCTAATGAAATGTAGTGTACAGGCCTTAAAATATATGCAGCCTGGATTACGGCTTTAGAACTCCTCCAGCGACCAAAAGAAGGCAGAAATCCATCTGCATTTTCTGGGCTCCAGGGCAGCATCTGTATCACCAAATAATGCACTGCTGTCCCGTTTGAGAGGGTTTCTCACTCAGAAGGGAAGCAGGTGGCAGGTGAAAGAAGAGAGAAATAACTGGTGCATATAATGACCCTACTGAGTCCCTAAAGCTATATTTTCTCTGAATTTACACATCTATTTCCTGAATTAGTCAAATAAGTACTAAACAGTGGTAGTATGAAGATAATCAATTTGTGTTTAATATATAAAATTTTGCTGTTTTCACACTGAATTGCTCAGAACTTGGGCAAAATGTGGTGTTATGATGTGAGATGCTTGAGACTGAACCAAACAAAACTCAAACTACAGTAGTAATTTGAGGTGGAAAGTTCAAAGCGCATGTTAGAGAATTCTGATGCAGATTCCTACACCTGCAAATAAACAATCCAAATAGGTAACACAACTAGTAAGCACAGGTCAGTCTTGATTTTAGTGATATGAAAGTCAGATACAGAGGCAACTTTGAGCACACCATGTTCACTTCCATTTACTATTACTAACTACTAAGTACAGTTAGGCCAAACCTCAGGTCAAGCTGTTGATCAATAAGTGCAATAAAAAACCTCTAAAAAAAATAAAGAAAAGAAACTAAGTTGTCCATGGCATTCATTCCATTTTTCAATCATTAATCTTCAGCCATTACGGGATGAGATGTTTTCCTGAAGTACTAAGGCTGAAACATCCCAGTTCCAAACATGACCTGCACCAACAAGCAGATCCTTAAACACTGAGTCACATCCTGCACATAGGAGAGATTCCTTGTTTTTAAATACATCTAGAACATTTAAGTGCAAACTGTAGTTATTTGGTCAACTCTGCCCAGAATTTCTAATAAATATAAAAGAAGTTTCTCAAATTACTAGAGACATGGAATTCCCCTCTTAATTACAGCTACATTTGCTGAGGAACTTGCACCCTGAGAAAGGTACAGAGGTCTTTCTGAATCCAGGTTTTGCTCCATTTTTTTTCATAAACATTCGCATCTTGACTTCCACATAATCGAGTTTAGATGAATATGATTATGATACTAATTATGAAAAGCAAGATAACAGGTTAGGAAGCCTAATTAATTCATTAGACTTCAGGTCTAGTCTGCAGCAAATTGGCTGTATCTCTAAACATTAAAAACTACTATGAATTGATGTAATAATTATAAGACTTTATTTATGTGAAACCTGAAATTAATTGTGCTAAAACTTATTGATCTCTACAAAAAGTAGTTCTCTAACACTTCAAAACTACTGTTACAGTTGGTCTTTCAACAAGTCATAGACATAAGACCTATAAAAGGAAATCAGATGCAAGAAAACTAACAATAAATATAATGTAACAAATCAATACTGAAGTCACCATGGCAGCTTCCATAACTTTAAGCATGAATTATTGACAAAATAATTAAATATTACTTTAATTGTAGTAATTCAATATACTTAGAACTGTGACCGTACTCTTTCCCCAAAATGTTTCAATGAAAATTACTTCTAGAAGATAATTTTAAAATCTCTAATTTCTGAAATCAAGTAGAATTAATAGTGCAAAAATAAAAAAACTGGATCAATATAAAATGATCTTAGGTTCCATAATAGCAAATAAGTAATGTCTAACTCTAGGGGAAAAAAAAAATTTCCTGTTCTCTGTCAGGACTGAGGGACGTTATTCCCCTTGAAGTTCTGCCTGGAATGGCTGGTAGTGATGGATGCATAGTTGACTGCTTTTTCTACATACCTTTCTAAATATATCAAAAATTCTTCACGTATTGCTCACACAACAGGTGGACACAGTATTTTTAGAGATTAAAACAATACCAGATATAATCTTACTGCTCTGTCTGAAGTTCTCTATTGAACATGTTTAGTCCCTTTGATTCCTGTGTCACTGGGAACTACTGAGAATTAAGTCTCTTCTAGAGTAAACCTTTCTCTAACTACAGGATTGGAGCTTCTACTCATGGACTAATGTCTAATACTGGACATCCAACCTCATATTCAGCTTCACTAGGACATATTCTGTTTTCCCAAATCCCTATGTTATCTAGTTGATATTTCCTTTTCATTATTTCCATTCTCCCAGTGTCAAAATTGCTCTATCTTTGTCTTTGGCTTCTCTTTCAGTAAGAGGTGAAAGTCTCAGTTTGTTCTTTATCCATTCAGTGCTCAAGTATTTTACTACTCTATGCTTCAAATGGAGCATACTTATTTTTCCTATTCCTCTTCTATAATGAGCACAACTGGCAGACCATTAGAAAACTAACTTCCTAAAAGCAAAGCATACAAGTTTTTGAATCCTTTTCTTTGTTCTTGATAACCTCATAAGCAGCTACAGACTTCCTTTTGGGGAAAGCAGCAATGCAATGCAGCTGCAGTGAAGGAAAAAATTTTCACCCAAAGTGCGATTGACGGCATGAGAAGAAAAGCTGACAGCTTTAAGAGAGCTTAAGAGAAACGGTTTATGCATTTAAATTTACAACTTCTACAGAAATTCCCCAGCTCTTCCCATCACACATTTTGTGACCAGCATTTCCTTCATTACAGAATCACAGAATATTGAGTTGGAAGGGACCCCATGTAATTACACAAAACAGTCCAACTGCTTCATTATTTTTCCAAGATCTGCTTTAGACTAACGGTCTCATCATCCTATTTTTAACTATTTAAATTCAAACCTAATATTTGGTTAGTATTTCACACGCACTTGAAAAAACAATAATAACGATCTACAACTTTGCTTTTTTCAATCCTTCTACAACTTCTGGAATGAAATCAAGAAGGGGATTGATGATTAAGGTGAGTGAAACTTACTTGGATTTTCTTCAATTTTTTTCTGCAGTTCTTAAATCTGAGATTTATGGCACTTGTATAAGCACCACCTTGATTTCGCTTACACAGTTCTCATACATATCTCACTTGTCTTCTAAACAGTTTGTGATCTAGCTAGACTGCTAACAGTTTACAATTAAAAATATAATTACAACTACTTTGCCCTCTTTGACAGTTATAAGATGGAGACTTTTTTGATATCTAAAAAGCATTACTAAATATTTTTTAAATATTTTTCATACTTTTTCCTCATTCAATATTTGGTCCAAAATTTTTGTCCTCTATTGTTTCCAGTTTTAGATAAACACTCCTTTGAAATTCCAAATATATGTACTGTTGGTTAGCCTTCTATTCTGTTTACTAAAAAGCCATCTGAGGTCAAGTCTTGATGTTTTCTACTTACTTATCTGTGATACGCTGTTCTGAAAATCAATTTCTCCTTATCTTCTAAAATCAGGTCTCTGTAACTTTATGACATGTCTGATGGAAAATGGAAACAGCAAGTGTGTTTTAGAGCACTTAAAAATGTCAAGCACATCCTGGTATTAGCTGTATGAAGTTTCTAACATTATCACCTGAAGAGAAACCCTATAGTTACATAGCTTTTTTGCTCGCACTCCATTTTAATCTGTGATTATAAGGCAGACTGGAGGCCTGAAGCAGTCCTTAAATTATAATCCATCATGCATGTTATCTGTTATGACATTTTACCATAAGCAATTAAAAATTGTTTATGCTTCTGACTTGTCAGTTCCTTGAATGTGGTAATGTCTTTTTCGAGTTTGGAAGAAAATATGTCCTTCTTAAAAAACACTGCAATGATAACACATCTGTGGTTTTTTGAGTGTTTCAGTCCTGCTTGCCACCCTGCTAGACTGTGATTATACCAAAGTCAAATTTTTGATTACAAACAGAAAATTGCTGTTTCTCTCATTTATAACACAGACTCCTAGTATTGTTGTACATGCTATTAAAAAAAATCCTTCTTTTTTTAAAATCATATAACCATTTTTATTGTATACCTCACTATTTTGTTTAGTTTCCCTTACATTCTTCCTTCTGTCACAGACAGAGACTTTTCATAGAAATATTATATGTTCTGTCACCTAATTGCCTCTGAAGAGCACACAGCACCATGTTTCAAGGCCACACTCCCTTGTACTGCATTAGTTACCCATAACTTGCTTCTGAAATAGCCTGCCCTCTGCCTTTGTTTCAACTAGCCTTTCAAAACCTTCCAGAAGCGGTACCAAGCTGACTTCATGGAACCAACCAGATACCTTCACCATCTCTCTAATTCTCATTCTGACCACTGGGTGATAGCAAAAATTTTGGAAAGGTCACATAGCATTGAACACTGCAGTGCCAATAACACTTGCATGGCATCCATTGCCTAGACTTCCCATGGATTTTAGGAAGTTCTCTGGCTTACCTTATCTAGAAGTACTCTGAAATTCTCTCTGTAGCAGCAATGCACATTTGGAATTCCTATAGGAGTTCTTGCTATGGCAACGTGCCTCTGCACTGTGGCACAGACGTGTTTCATCCCAACGCATATTTACAAGGTGTGTTACAGACATTGTTAGATACCATGCAGATATAACAATAAGACATGCTAAAAGACAAAACTACAGACAATATATTTTTGATTTATAAATCAATCTTCATTGACCAGATAATTATCTCTCAATTCTACAAATAGTACATGTGAGGCATAATCAGTTAGTTGAAAAAGTTTTATAGATTTATCTGCAGAACTCCAACCACCTTTGATCTCTGCCAAGAAGAGACTAGAAAAAATTAATTTTAAATATCCTAAACTGAGATATTTTTTTTCCACTGTAAAAACAAACTAGGCAATACCAGGTTTGTTCAGAGCCTGAATATACAGACAATCATGAAAATTCTCTTTTATATCTCATTTTTCCATTCTGCAGAAGCTGAATAGCTTTTCATTTCTTTGGGAATACTCCTTTGATATTAGAAGCTAACTTAATGGTACTAACATGAGAATGTGGTGGCTATATTTTTTTTCCTAATTTACCTTGAAAATTAAGCTACCATGGAAAAACCACCATACCTTTTTAAAACTAAGAGATTATTAATACTCTAAAAATTTATTAAGATCCCAACATACACTGATCAAATTTCACTTATAGGCTTACACATGACTGTTTCTCACACATCATTCATTCAACACTGTGTAGGTACTCTTGTAATATCTAAAGAGGAGAGTCCACATTTACATAAAAAAGGCATAAAACCTCAGTTTTACTGGAGTTTGGCCCTATGCTTTGAGTCCACAGAGGCAAAAACATTCCCTTTTTTCTTTTCCTAACTAATAATTCTCTTCAAAGTCTCAACACTAATTCTTTATGGTGTGTTTTTTGTATTTCCTTTAGACATCATGAAGAGTTCTCTCCTTTTTTACTTATCTCTATTTTGACATATAGGCAATGGACCCAATACTCAATTCAGCCACATTCTTCATTGTGGTCTCCCCCTTTTCACAGAGACCATATTTCTACCTTCCAGTTGATTTATGCTTCCACTCTTTCTGCTTAATGAGTCAGAAAATATCCCCTCATTGGAAGAAAAAAATCTGCACAGTGTTCAACTACTCTTGAAACTCTCGCACCCTTTGAAATGGGTCTCTGACAGTGTCCAGTATGCTTTATAAAAGCGGTATTCACAATTTATACAGTTACTGCGCAAGTAAGAAAAATGAGTACTGGAACTTCCTAAAAGAATTGTAGATGCATGAAGTCAGCAGAGAGACACATTTGACCCAGCCCTCCTGTACTGGATGGCACTGCCACCTGCCTTCCTGCCTGCAGGAAGTTCTGTTCAGTTGGTATTGATGAATTTTAATAGTTGGTTTTAAATCCTCTTACAACTGATTGTTGCACTGAGTAGATATTTCAGGCACACTGGATAGCTGTATTAAATGTTTTTCTATGGGATTTGATTACTTACAGTACATTGAGTTTTAATGCATTATCCACTGTTAGCGCTGGATTGATAGTATCTTGGCTGGTTACAATCCAGAGTTATTACAACATGATTTGCAGGCTGCTGAGAGTAAGCTCTGGATTCTGCCATGTAAGTTATCAGAAATTCAATGTTCTTACACATCACAGAAGAGCAGAAAAATTCCATATAAAATAATGTAAAGGCCAGTCTTCATGAACGAAGAACCAGGGAAGGTCTTTCCACCTTCCAGCCTGCGCATTGGATTTTTTAGGTGAGACACAGTGTGTGCGGAACTGAGCCCACCCTTTAATCCTGAGGTTCATCTGCCGGGGCCAAGCAAGCTTGGACGGTGGCAGTGAGGTCCTCAGGACGTAGATGGATTGCCTTACAGGGCTAGTGAGCTCCATCTGCCCGGGGAGTGGTCCTGACCGGGAATCAAACTGGGCCTCGGCGGTGACAGCACTTAACCACTAGACCACCAGGGGCTCCTCCATATAAAATACAGCTTTATCGTACAGCTCAATTGTTAATAGGAAATATTATCTGCAAATAACAAATAAACACATCCATACATGCTAAAGCATGGATGCATGAAATAAAAAAAAACTGTAAAAGTCTTTATCTGTATACAGACTTTTCCCATGCAGATAACCACGATGAATTTTAATGGATTACTCAGTGTAATGAAAGACTTTTGCTTCGTTATAACACCATTAATAATATTGAATATTATTACTGCAGCACAAGGACACAAGGACAAGGAATGACACACAAGGACAAGAAGAATGACATCACCACTTTCTGATTAAGAGTGCTTCTTTTTATCATAAATAATTTTAACCTTTTTTAGTCTTTTTTTTTTTAACTCAGGTATTAATGATGCTCATTCAGCAGTTCACAAATTCTGTTTCTAAGTAGCTACCTTTACTGTCAAATAACACCATTGTCTTATTAAAGGGAAGATAAAATTGATCTTTAGTTCTGAAAAGAAATGGCTGAATTGTTAATAAAAAAATACATAAAACTTTTACACGTTAGCTGGTTATGAAATCATAGAATCTGTAAGGTTTGGAAAGGCCTTTAAGATCATGGAATCCAACCACTAACTCAGCACTGCCAAGTTTACCACTAAACCATGTCCCTCAGTGCTACATCTGCACATCTTTTAAGTATCTCCAGGGATGGTGACTCTGCCACTTCCCTGGCAGACTGTTCCAATGGTTCAAAACCCTTTCACTGAAGAAATTTTTCCTTATATCCAACCTAAACGTCCCCTGATACAACTTGAGGCAGTTTTCTCTCCTCCTATTACTTGTTACGTGGGATAAAACACCAACTCCCATCTGGCTACAACCTCTTTTCAGGTAGTTGTAGAGAGCAATAAAGTCCTCCCAAGCCTCCTTTTCTCCAGGCTAAACAACCCCAGCTCCCTTGGTCGCTCCTCATATTGCCCTAGTCCTTTTACCAGCTCTATTGCCCCTCTCTGTTCATGCTCTAACACCTCGATGTCCTTCTTATAGTGAGAGGCCCAGAACTGGACAGAGAACTCACGAGTGCCAAGTACAGGGGGACAATCACTGCCCTGGTCCTGATGGCCACGCTATTCCTGATACAGGCCAGGATACTGTGGCCTTCTTGGCCAGCTGGGCACACTGCTTGCTAATGTTCAGCTGCTGTCAACCAGCACCAACAGGTCCTTTTCCACTGGTCAGATTTCCAGCCACTCTGCCCCAAGCCTAGAGAGTTGGGTAGGATTGTTGTGACCCAGGTGGAGGACCCAGCACTTCACCTTGTTGATCCTCATACAGTTGGCCTCAGCCCACCAACACAGCATTTCTATATCCCTCTGCAGAGCCTTCCTGCCCTCCAATAGAACAACACTCCCAAATATCTTGGTGTTATCTGCAGTCTTGCTAAGGTGCAGTCAATCCCCTCGTTCAGGTCATCAGTAAAGATATTAAACAAGACTAGCCCTAGTATTGAGCCCCAGAGAAAATCACTTATGACCGGCCTCCAGCTGGATGTAAGTCCATTCACCACCACTCTCCAGGCCTAGACATTCGACTAGTTTTTTACCTGATAAGGAGTACACCCATATAAGCTGTGAGCAATTTCTATAAGAGACTGCTGTGGGATACATAGTTGCAAATATTTAATAAGGTCCAGGTAAACAACATCCACAGCCTTTCCCTCATCCACTAAGCAGGTCACCTTGTCACAGTAGGAGATTAGCCTTAATTCCCCTGTGACCATTCTCAGATGCTTCCATGGTTTCTAACACATCAATAATGCTTGCACTTTCACTGTCACACCCCCACTCCTTTTGTCCACTGAGATGGTAGACCAAAGGACCTCACTAGCACTAGTGTCTTTCAAACATTGGCATGACGTTCCCAGGTTCATCTCTATCAAGGCAGGTTTTATTCTCTTCCACCTTAAAAGCTAGTTTAAAATCCTTTAAATGAGCACTGCTAACTCCTAAGCAATGATTCTTTTCTCACTTTAAGACAAGTGTACCCTCTCTGTTGCCAGCAGGCTTGGTGTCATGTAAACTGACCTGTGACCAAAAAACTTTGAATTCACCAGGCTCGGAGACAGGTATTGGGCTGCTGGCTCTTCCTTCTTCTTCCCTCATCAATCCCTGCAATTGGAAGGATAGAGAAGGACACTGCTTTTGCTCCTGATGCCTTAACTAGCCCTTCAAGGCCCTGATGTCTCTCTTGATTGCCCTTGGAGTTCTTGTCAGGACTTCATTGATACCTACCTGTAAAATCAATGATCCTCATCTGAGGACTGTATCAGAGTGAGAAGGATTCTCTTCATGCCTTTAAGCTGCCTAACTGGAATTTTCATATCAAGTATATTAAACATTCAGTTTTTTTCTTTCCAAAACTACTCTCCTGGTTTTGCATTCTTTCTGTTGCAAAACAGATTTAGATTTTAGAGGTAGGGTCCCAGATAGGCAGCAGACTTCCGAAAGAAATGGGTCTGGTCTGTATACTGGACCTTCTGTTTCCTTCAAAAGGGAATGACAATGACAATGACCCACCTTTTTTTTACTTTATGGAAGCAGTTTTGATGCAGGGCATAGTCCCACTTATCTTTGCAACACCTCCATGCTAGATGAACCATCATCCTCATCACTCTTTGGTTCCACTTGCAAAGCCAATACCGTGTATATGAGGGCACCTTGGAAAGTGGGGCAGTCACAGAGGAGATTTATCTCCTCTGGGAGACATATGTTGGGCTCCTGCTAACATCTGAAATCAAGACAGACATAATTTTCAAGTATTCTTGTAAAGATAGTTTAATCTTGGGAAATAAACAGGGAAAAACCTCTTTCATTGGTAAACTATCATAAAAGTTAACCAACTATGTTCTGTGGGATTTTATTTAAAATAAAATAATGCTTTTACTCCTAATTTCCAAGATTACATTCTCTCCTGTGGGACAGGAAATGTGAGATGTCAACAGTTGGATGTCTCAACTGCAGCACTGCACAAACACAGTCCAACTCTCACCATTGTCTCTAAGAACAAAACTTTACATTACTTATATTATGTTATTTTTAAATCAGTACTGATTAAAAATACTTAGCTGACTTACTGGTGAGAAAAGATGTAAGAAGAAAATATTTTAGGCAAAATCAATAGAATGTACAGTCTGCAGAAGAGAAAACAGACATTTAAGTCCATTTACATGTGAGGTCTTCTCCCTCTCATATGAAAAAAAGAATTGTATTATCCAGTAGCCTTTTATTTGCTTTCATTTTCAAATGTATTTTATAGCTTCAAATTTAAGGACATGGATATCTTCTGTTCCATAACTTGGAAAATTTGAGTTGCAAAGACACAAAATGGCATTTACCTGAAGTAATATTCCTTAACTAATATCCTGAGCCATTAGGTCATTGCACAGAGAAAGAGATATCATTGATTTGTTCCAGTTTCATTTTTAAAGAGCTGAATGAATGCTAATTATTTCTCTCAAATAAAAAAACAGGCCATTGACAAGCTTGAGGTGAAGCTTTTGAGGTGGCAGAAAAGAATCTCAGAATTCCAGGTTGAGGGAGACTTTCATGAGATTACAAGGCTCTTCTATCTCATTATTTTCCATTTTGACTAGTTCTGTACAGTTACATGCTGAAGCACAGCAGTGTAATACATCTCACTATACAGCAATCTGATGCTTTAAATACTACTCTGCAATGCCAGGACTCTCCAAGAACCACATAAGGAGTGCAGGAATTTTAAATTAATATTCTACCCATCTATACTGTCTAGATCCTTGAAATTCAGTTTTCCACCCCATTGCAGAAAATGTATGGAATTGTTGCCTACCTGTGTCGGCTTTGCATTTCTGTAGCTGCATCACTCATCAGGCATGCACCACTTATAAAATAGAATGCTGTGCTCAATGACTCCCAAGAGAATGCAAAAACTTTCTGTGAAGCAAACCAAAACGGCTTCCATTACTAAAATTATTACACTTCACTCAGAAATATAAAGTAACAGGGAACTGTAGATGACTTTACACATTCCTTGTCTTACTTCATCACACATGTCTGGCCTGAATAAATAAAGTAATGATGATTCTGCTATAAATGACTACCTCTGATGTCCTCCAAAAAAACCCAGCAAGGAGTTAAAAATTACCCCAGTACGAATCAGTGATGTTGTAAGGTCTAGCCAAGCAACAAAGCAAATGTTTCTAAAGAGTTCTTACGTGTCTTAGTTAAGATACATTTTAAGTAGGACCTTATGTAAACTTTGAAAATCACATTTTTCCAAAAAAAACAGTACACAAAGAAGATTTTCTTTCTTCATACTTTTGAGTTTTACCACCTTTGCAGATTTAGCGAATGCTATTCACGCTGAATCAATGGGAT
Organism: Empidonax traillii; assembly: GCF_003031625.1. NCBI lineage: Eukaryota > Metazoa > Chordata > Aves > Passeriformes > Tyrannidae > Empidonax > Empidonax traillii. Next base: position 2,372,307 of record NW_020955241.1, on the reverse strand, counting down.
ATTTATAAAAAACAAGGGTTCTAGGTGGGGAAGAAAAAACATTACAATCTTCGTTAATTTAGGTTCTTCTTTTTATGCAAAATTACTTTGAAGTACTAAAGGCTATCTAGAAGCAATAGCAAAAAATAACCCCCCATTCCAGTCTCAATGTCAATTTTATAGGGAAGAGCACCAAGGAAACAAGTATGTTTCAAAAAAACAGTGGAAACTTGGTATTGGCAAAACACTTCCCCCAGGCAAACAGGAATTTTTGTGGAAAAACTCACTAAAAAAATACTTCACCAGCAAATACTTCCAAATTAGTACTTCTACAATATATCTTAAGTGTATGTCATCCTTTGATTTCTTTTTCCCTAAACAAAACTGAGACTTACAAAAATTAGAATTTTGTTTAAACAATCTTTTTTTTCAGAGCAAAGTAATTTCTATGCAGTCACTGTGTCTAAGCCTTAGAGATTGTCAAAATTAAGCTACCTCCTCTCTTGTGAACCGTGTATTGGTAACAGTGAGATGCAGATAAGGTTATGTTAAGATTTCTTCCAGCCAAAATGGCACATCAAGCTGCTTTATTACTTTTAAAGGAGGACTAAGACATATTTCATCCATTCTCAATATACACAGGTTTCCTATGTGTTGGAAGTACTGGCTATACTTTATGACAGGAGTGGTATATTAACACCTTGTAGTACTAAAGAATGACTGCAAGGGAAAGATATCTTGGAACAAATAATCTACTTCCATAGTTACCAATGAAAGGTCTTTTCCTCTTCTTAGAGTCTCTTCTATTGACCTTTTCCTTACTCATATTGAGACAAATATGCTCAAATCAGTAAGAACCATCTTGGACAAGAATGAAACTTCTCAATTTCTAGACCATTAGCCTGAAAATGATTTACAGCAAACAGTCCTGAATGCCTCCAAAATTGCTGATCTGGAGGTCAAAACAAATAACAAAGGCTTACCATTGAACAGTTCTCGGGATCTGCTGAAATTATTAAGCAAATAGCTGCCTATTCAACTGAAAATAGGTACTTTCTCAATTACTTCATTTTCTTCAGAAGGAGTGAGACAAGGAAACTTCCATTTCACCTTCAGCTTTCCTTCCAATCGATTTCCTAGTAAAGGAGGACAGTTGCCTTTCCTTCACACTTACTGTCATGGAAGTACTTTTAAATGGAATTTAACTCTGGAGCTAACCCTGCTTTAAACAAACAATTTGTATTTAACTCTTTCCAGAATTGCCTTCCAAGCTATATTGTTCTATGCTTCTCTTAGTTTTACAGGTACTAGCCATACAAAATATCATATAAATCTTTCATTTAGAATCTTTCTAGACTATGCTATCACCTGCATAACCTTATGGATGTATATCTTCTCCTGCCTATGGCATTCTTATAATTTATGTACTATATCACCTCAGATTTCAAATATTTTGAATATAATTTTCCACTATAAAATGGATTTGATCATTCATGGGACTTTTCCTGTCTTCAACTGGCAGTAAAATTACCATATTTTTCAGGGAAATAGTGTTCAGTGCCAAGAAAGCACAATTCCTATGAGACACGAGAATCCAGGTATACTTGACTGATTTGTTTACTACCAGTTTACGTTTCCCTCCTATATTTCATTCAGTATGATACTAGTTGGCTACAAAACAAAAACAAAAACAAAACAAAAAACCAACCGCAAAACTCAAAAAAAACCCCACCCACTCTATTAGCATTTAATAATACTGCTCTCATCATCTATAACTCACACAAAAATTTACTGGTAAATTGTAGTCTCCTAAACATATCAGTTTGGACAGTAAAGACTTCAGATATTGATACCTTGACTCTGAAATTGTTACCCTGACCCTGAAAGAGACTTACATGACTACAGATGTTAGTCCCTTTACTAAAACTTGGCAATTTCCACCAAATTTAAGAGAGAGATTAAGATGGTATAAAGGAAGACTACAGAGATTAATTGAACAGATGAACACAGGGTGGTGCAAGTGAAAAGAAATTGTAAATGAGATTTGGTTACTGCAGCTAGAGTGTGTAAGATAAACTGCAAAAGAAAACTTTTATTGTTTTACTACTCAAAGATTTCTTCATCTAATATTTGTCTTATTAGATGCATCTAATACACAGTTTTTACATCAAAAATGTGTAAAAATATGTTTACATACATACGTGTGTGTTTGTAAATGTGGTAAATAAAGATATTTATTGAGTTTCAGAGATGCATGCATGTATAAGATTTTCCCTAAAAAAAAAAAAAAAAGAAAAAAGGCAACTATATATACAGTGTATAGTGTTTACAAACAGTGTAAAGCAGGGCTGAGCAGAGATTTCAGTCTGTATAGCAATGCCTGAGATTTAAAGTCACAGTGGATATAGCAGTTTGTTCTCATTGCTACTGCTCAGAGCCAAAAAAAAAGATTTAGAAGCATGGTAACATTGTAGGATGTTAGGCAAAGGATTATAAAGTGGAGTGCTAAACAGGTAGGTAAACATGAAAGAACATCTGGAGCCATTCCATAGAACGTCTATGCATTACTGGGAAATAAAAAAGTAGCATATCATCAAGGCTTTCTCTTCCCAGTGCTGAGGAGACTGCAGATACTTCGGTCTTCTTATGAGCACACTGCATTTCCTTCAGTTGTTGGTTTCTGAAGACATACTCCAGGTAAAAGAATCATAGATTATCAGATGTCTTAGATAACTTCCATCAAAAACCTTGTTCCAAGTAAGTTAACATGACCTTTGACATGTCTTTTGAAAGACTTTAAAAATCTTTAAAATGAAGACTATATCCTGAGCAGCAGAAACACTAAGATAATGCTGTATGGTAAGGATCACTTTAAGCTAACAGTCTCTCAACATTCTTGCAATTACACCAAGGAAGGAAGGAAAGGCAGTTCTACAAATAAACCAGTACCTTCAAATTATATTAAGCAGTTACAGCAGTAGCAACATACTTCACTTCACAGAAACGAGTCTTATAAACAAAGATGGCTTGACAAATGTGAAACTCAAGTCACAATTCTTAGCTAAGATGTAAGTGCAGATACATTATTGCAGTTAGAATGGTTTCATTTCTCCTCCTTTCTTCACACGTAGGAGCAGGATTAGTTATTCTTACACCGAGTTTCTTTTTATCATTATGGTAGATGCAAAAATCAGAAATTTAGCTTTGTATAAATCCCCTAAAAAAACTATTACTGCTCTCACTTCACTCCAGGACACATGGCACAGCCACTGAACAAGCACTTTCCAGTCATGCTGGAGTGGTTTCACAGATAAGAAATAAATACAGAACTTCTAGCTCCAGATCCTGTCCTTCAGTTTTGACTTCACCGCCGCCTTCTCTGTGAAAGTTTGAGTATCCCTGCTATTCATCAGGATAACAGCCCAGAGGGGTGATCGATCCAAATGATATTGGGTTTTACAGACACTCTCCTTTGGTCAAACAGTTATGACCTACAGGCATCTTCTTTTTCTCTATAACAAAAAGTGAAAAGTGCTGTTCCAACAAGATAAATCACAATAGGAATACACTTGGCTATTTAAAAGCATCAGATCTGTTTGTTCCTGGGATGCGAGGTCTTCTGTCCATAAGGCTGGGTGTACAC
>NW_020955241.1:2219871-2368627 GCF_003031625.1 Empidonax traillii | reverse complement strand
AAAAGGAAAGTTTACAGGAAATATTTGAATAGTTAAAAGTTTCGTGGCTTGCCAACTGTACTTGGAACAGATTGAGAGAGTAAAACTCTTGGAAAAAAAACCAGAAAGGTACTCACAACATAACACAGCTGAACTGACAAAGATTTACAGCAATTAAAAATCACACTGGGATTTGAGAGGGCAAAAGAGATTAGACACTTGGAAACATACTTAACACACTGGAATTCCAGGGAACAGCCTTTAACCCATTTTCTAACTAATAAAACTAGCCACATTCCCTCTCCCCTTGTGATTCATCAAAACTGGAACCATTTTCAACTGAATTTCATTTAAATTTTATCAGAATAACTTTGAATTTCCACAATGATTGCTCTCACACGTACATTTAGCAATTGACTTAACATCCTCCTTGCTTCCTCTGAATACTATAATTAGGACCGTAACATCCAGGGTTACTTGGGGTAAAATTTACCAGCATTTGTTGGCATGTTAAGAGGTGTCCTTCCACTCACTGGTGAAGGACAAAACCTTAACAGTTGCCACACCAAGAAGGGAAAAGAAGCGAGAGGTAAGAAAAAGAACTGAAAAAGGACTGAAAAAGTCTTGTGGGAGAAAAGGAATTTTTTTTTTTATTATTTCTTGTGTCATTAAGGAAAAAAAAAAAGGGGCAAGGGACTTCAGACTTCGAGTTCTCCTAGGACCTGATACTTGCTTTAAAAGTGCAATTGTAAGGCAATTTTAAAACATAGCATATTGCTAGAATTAAAAAAAAAAATTACCACTGATAGAAGTTTAGAAGGCCAAATTTTCAAATTTATCATGAAAGGAAAACTAAAAGTCATAGGTTTGAGTTTTCAGTTGAGGGTACAGAGGACCCTTTCACTTTACTTGGCAAGTAAGCCACAATAAAAAAATATATCTTACCTTGTCACACATGGCAAATCTAAACGTGCTCTTCATTCGTGTCTCTGTACTTGAGACTTAGTCCGACAGTTTTCACGTTCAGCATAAAGCAGTATTCCTACATTCAAAATACTATTTTTGATAATTTATAAAAATAAAATTCAGTCATCCACTTTGTACTTAGTATAGAACAAACAAATAGTTAAAATGAGTGCTATGAAATTAATCTATCTTTAATTAATTATTTCACTCCTATCAGTGAAAATCACTGAAAGATCACTGAAGAAATTAAGTATGGCAATAGATGCTAGAAGACCCAATAGTCTTCACAAGCAGTGGCTTCCTCAGGTTTTAGCATAGCACTTCAAATATCCACTCTCCTAAGAAAAGGGAGCATCAGTGCTACTCAAGTCGACAGCTAGACATTTTAATCAGAAGGCCCAGAAGATTTGTATTGACTGTAAAACATTACCAGCTAAATGTTTTCTCGATTAATGACAGGAAACATCACTTCTAAAAGACCACCACACCAGCGACACAAAACATCTGTGCCCATAGCGAACACTAACTTGCATTGGCTCTGCCTAGTGTTTCTCTCACAATTTTTCCCAGCAGAAAAATTTCATTAAAAACAGAAAAAAAAATCTTGATGACTGGTAGCATGTGTCAGTGCAAATGAAATGGCCTTGCATTTTTTTCATACATCATTTACTCTGTGAAATATTTAGTAAGTACATCCCCAGAAGTTTCCTTTCCTTTTCAACTGTTCACTCCTTGCTTTACACATGATAGCTGGGAGATATTTTTACCTCTGCTTTCCTTCACTGAACTTGAAGAGCACAAGCACACTCAGCACTTCACTTTTATTTTGGGGATTATTTTTTTTCAACTTCAGTTTTAAGTTCATAAAGCCACAGATAAGACAGCTTGAGTAGAAATTTCCATAAATCTTTCAAAGATTTCCCAAGGTTCTCTCACACTAAATAAGCTTTCTTCTCCAGAATGATTTAAGCTGTCAATTCAGTATCATTTCAAGCAAATAGGTCAGGGATACCTGAAGTCTGAATGGCAAAGAGCAGATATTAATGAAACAATTTGCTGAAGAATAAAATTAACAGTCAGAGCACTTCTGTCGTATTTTAAATTTCAATTTTGGATTTTTCTTTTTAAAGTTCCAATTTGAATCCTCTCCTGATTAGTAGTACGTGACAATCACTTAGACATTCTGTATATGTATCATGAGGTCAAACTTTAGGGATGGAGAACTTTTGAGTATACTCAACTTAATCATAGTTTCAAACCACAGCGAGAAACAAGCAATGCAATTATTCTCAAAGAACTTCTTTCTTTTCTAAATTATGTTCTATAAGCAAGTTTATTAAAATGATGGTCCCAGAGGAAGAAAACTGATCAACAGCCTACAATAGAACTTAATGACCAATGTTTTTAAAAAGGGAAAAAATCAATTTATCTCATATTAAGTTATATAAAAGTTATTAACATTTAAAAAGAAAGAGGTTATTTAAGAAGTTACATGTCAGAGGAACTTGGAAAACCTAACTTTCCAAATGAATTTACCAGATCAGCTGTTTCAATATACTATTATTTATACTGAGAAATTTGGTTTTAATCTCTTGTTTTTGTTGGTTATCCCTCCAAAAAACAACAGTAATGACTAAACCAGCCTCTGCAAAATTAATGAGAATGCTCTATCAATTACCTTCAGACTAAGAATCATATTCAAACTTACATCATTTTACTCTGACTTTATCCAGCTTAGAAAGAGCCATTCCTGCATAGAAAACATAGTGGAAGACAGATGCAAGTAATATTGTCAATTTTAAGCTGTCTGTTTAAATTTCATCATCTTCTCTCTACTGTGCTGAAAGATGACAGTGAACTTACTACCTAGGAAAAAGCTGAAAAGGAGAAAATTACTCTCAGTAGCACGTCATGAGATATGTTGTAAGGTTGAAGGATGGAAGAGAAGAAAATAGCAGAGGGTCAATACCACCAGAAAAGTAGTATCAGCCCTACAAATTGAAATCAGTATCATTATTTTACTTGGACTCTGCTATGGAAAATATGCACTCCATATCAGCCCCCCAGTGAGTTTTATAACACCAGAACAGATTGTAAATATTAAATTATTACTTGTTGCACCAACTGGAATTATATTTGATTAGTTCCAGTTTTAATTGCTTTCTCTCACACAGTTTCTCTATTGGGGCACATCCCAGTTGCTATAGGATTATTCCAAAAGTAGCCCCTGATATCAAGGCTTTCCCCAGGAGTTTTCTTTCATTATCAAGCTTTATCTATACTGTCAAGTCTGAATACTTAGTTACCATAGTTTTCAGGTACAGCAGCTTCTTCTCATCAGTCTCATATCTCACTAGCAACCATGACATGTGCCAGGATGAGTCTATAGCAGATCTGCTGTGTTGCAAGTGCGCTACACTGCCCATACAGGTACAGGCAAGCCTAAGCCCACGGCTTTCAGGACATGCTGGACATCCACTCTGTACACCAGCCACCTCAGCCTTGCATAAGCAGTGTCCACACATGTACATATCTCATTTTATAGTTCCTGTGCAGAAGGAACAAACTACTTCTGCCTTGGCTAAATTTTGCTCACTTAGTGCACATGGGTATAAAATGTGCAAACTGAAAAAAAACTACTTTTATACCAGTTGTCTCTACTGTCCCTCACAACATGCCATAATAATGAAAGGAGCCCATTACTTTAGTAGAAGGAAAGAAGAAAAAAAGAAAAATTTTAAAAATACACATAATAGATTAAGAAGTACATCAAAAGACACAAAAGAATGTTCCCAGACTAATATAAGATCTGCAATATTTAGCCAAAAAGCCATATTTCAGCTTCCAGTACAAGGTAAATTATATACTTGTGATAATTATGCTTGAGGATTAAATATTTCTTCCTTTCCACTTTCACTGAATGAAATGTTTTTCTGAAACTTCACAACCATTACAACCCTTATTAGGTGACAGAAGTGATGTTTAGCTTGCTCTTTGAGGAAAGCAATGATAATTCCCATTTAAGATTAGTAAGTCCCAAGGCTGCATAAAAGATTTAGTCTTAAAACAGTCATGGGGCAGGGCCCAAGATTCAAGACTCGTTCTCTGTAATAATTCATCATTTCTAAGCGGCAATCCTTGCAGGATTAAAAACTAAATAATCCTCCACTTCCCATTGCATTCCATATCTGTTAGACAAAGCTGTTGTGCTCATTCTCTTCTGCAGATTGTTCACATCAGGGGACAACAAGACATTTCAGTCAAATACTCTAACTCCGAACAGAAAGCATTATGAGTGTAACATTGCTTAGAATGAGAATACCCTATTGCAATGCCCCTTTTCTATGCGTGAAGGAAAGAACTCAACAAAGCCAACAGCGATTCGTAACATTTGAAGACTCATTTCTGCTGTCTTGAATTCCTTTAACGCAACCTTTCCTCCATATTCAGATGTCTTCTACATATTTCAGAAAATTGCTATTATTTCAAACAGGAAAGTTGTTGATTTTGAATACTAGCCAATCCAAACCAATTTGTTGGGAACAAAATGAGATTTCCTCTCAGCTGAAGGAAATGTGCTTGTCCATATACAAACTGCGTGCAGGTTGGATGATTTCTGTCACCCACAACATGCACCCTGGCATGCCTTGTAAAGCCTTGAGCACTATGTTGCTGTATACCCTTAAATCTGGTTAAAAGAAATAGCGATAATCACCCTCATTAGGAATGCTGGGCTTTGTCTTGGACAACAAATGGCTTCTGATGCACAGCAAGCTGTCATGATAGGAGTTGTACAGAGCTGATGAGATTTTGCTGAGACAGAGAGGGAACCTTTAACATCCACTGGGTCCCCTGCAGGGCTCAAGGTATTCTCTTGACCTCTGTTCTTCAAAGTGGGTGAAAGTCAGTTCAGAACACCTTTATGTGCAAACTATGATCCCATTAAAAAGGGAAATAGGGAATCCCTTTCCAGCAGGATTCTAAAGATTTAAAATTCTTTTGGCATTCACTCTTCCCTAGTAATACAGTTTTAGTATTATTTGTTTTAATGAGTTTTGAGTCTTAAGTACAGAGAATAATACTAAAATGAAAACAATACTCATGTCAGAAGGAAAGCAAATTTTAGCTTTGATAATGGTTGGATCAAAAAGTTAAATCCATTTGTAATACTAATATCTTTAAAGGAATATTTTAGGGAGGCTGAGTCATCTTGACTACCATGCTTGAGTTTTTTGAAGGGGTTCTTGTTGGGTTTTATTGTTTAGGGGGAGGGTATTTTTTTTTGAGAGGATGGGGTTTTTTGCTTTGTTTTTATTTTATTGGTTTGGAGTTTGGGGTTTTTTTGTGAAGAAATTGCAACAAAATTGGTGCTTGAGCAGGTTTCTGAAAGAAATACGCTCACTGTGTTGTTTAAGTTCAAAGCAGAGTAATTGAATAATATGTATTCACATTTCTGGCATAAGTAAGACATGAAGTTTCCAGGAGAGTCTTCCTGCAAATACTGATTGCTCAGAAAACCATTTTAGATTAGTATAATTGAGAAACAGTAAAAAGCCCATAGGAAAATGTCTTCACTTTATTTCCTGAGGACAATATACTATTCTGCTTCATCTTTGTCTTGCTATTTGACCAAGGCCAAAAGTAGGCAATAAAGCCATTTTTAAAGGACTGAGCTGTAGAAATCTCAGCTACACCACTTGGAGAAAACAATGACTCTCAAAACTGACTGCTACTTTGCAACCAAGGAGGGTCTTTTACCTCCAGGAAAGAGCAGCCAAAGTGTACATTGCTCATACATGCAGGCAAGTTATATCCATGTCTGACATGTTTGTTGGAAGTGCAACTACATTCTTCAAAGGCACTAGCCATGTAGCTAGCCTGGACTTACACTAGAAGGAATAGATTATTATGATTCGCAGTTGCTTGTAGGAACGTCTCAAAAAGCCATACTATACACTGAGCACTGTGACTAAATATGTTTGCATTTAGTCTTTCAGTTTACATAACTTACCTATTAATCATTTTCTAATATACATGAAAGGCCATAAGGCTTTCAAGGTACACTTTCAAAAGAAAAAAAGAATCATGCAGACTGCTTCCCCAATCTAACTTAAATTCCATAACCATGGAATGTACAGTCAACCCAGTTAAATCTCACACAAATAATGAGTTTGTTAAATAGAATCCTATGTTGAATTGGAGTAAATTGTACAGAAATGGGTCAACCACCAGGTTAAACTGACTGAAACATGTCACACTAGGCTAGTTCTTCAAACTGATATTAGAGGACATGACATTTTGGTATGTTTCTTATGTTAAAGGACAAGCAAATTAAGAACATATGCAATAGATTAAAACTATTTTAAAATAATGCAGATTACTGAATCCTGCTAACAATTGGAAGTTTGCCAAAAGCTGCAAATGAAAAGACTGAAAAACAATTCAAATTTGCATTTTGAGCATCAGTTGAAATAATTCCATTTATTTTTGCATTTGGTATCACTAGTGTAACTCAGATTAGTTAGATTGCATTCATGGGATAGGAAACACTACCCATTAACTGAGAACTTTGTTCTTCTCCACCTGTGACTCAACAAACATCCCGATGATGGGCATGAAAGAGTCTCTCCCAGCACAGTGCAGGACAGTGCAGAATAGTCCTACGGTAACTCAGGCTCCATGAAACTATCTGGAATTAATGCCCATTGGGGAACAATATATAAATAAATATAAAATATGACTTCTTTGTCTTTCAAGTGTCTGTTTCCTTTTACAGGTCAAACTCAGAAGAAGAAACTTTACTTTAAACAGAGTTACAGAACAAGTACATTCTATATGCATACTACTCCTCTAGAGTTTAATCCATCTGCTCTATACAGGATTCTGTCCCTCAAATCTAATGTTAATTAAACATTTACTTCTAAATACATCAGAATCCACTTGTCTATTTTACTTCACAAGGGAAAGGGATACAGTATCACAAGTAATTTCCAGCTTTTTCAGTGAAAGCTCTGAGACTTCCTGATTGTCACTAGTATCACCAATGAGAAACTTTTCAAACCCGAAAACTTTTCACTTTTGCTAGTCTTCCCTGAAATTCTTCCCTTCAGCAGACACATTCAGATCATTCACAGATGCATTTATCACACCTAATGATCTTCTCCCTGGCATCCAAACTTTCTTTCAGCATGAATTGGTTTTCTTTGAGGAATACAGATGTGTCTAAAAAACAATATATCTGTTCTCCACAAGAGATAAATTATTGTGAAACCAAACATTGCTGTTGTTAAGATGTCACATTTACTAGCATCCTCATTAAATATTTTCAGGATCTGACTTGTATAATAATCCAAATATAATGCAGTACCTCATATCCTATTCTTGCAGAATAATAACATACTCCATTCACGTATGTAGGTGCTTGCTTTGTGGTTCATGCTATTTCCAAAGGCTACCAGTGAAAAGAGACATTCCACTGGGAAATGTTTTTGTGTGAACAATATCCTGTAAATTTCTGTAGAACAGTCAGGGAGCAAACCTATTTTATTGCTTTTAAAGGGTTTTGTTCACTGCAGTTAGAAGTCTCCAGGTGAAGAGATGGAAACAGAGATTAATTGCCTCATCCTCTCAGGGTGTAATTCCCTTTTGGGGAGTACCATAAAGCTTAGAAAACTTATTGATAGAGTTGTGTTTTTCCATGGAAACACTGCTAGTTTCTTTGCAATAGACTTAATCAGTTCAACCATGTAATTTCAGACTGGTATTTTATTAGTTGGACAACTTATTTGAAGCAATCCTTCTACACCAGAAATGACATTTCCTTATTAATCTGCATATGACTGCTTAGTTAAAGTCTTTTATCAGTGAGTTACATGAACTTAGAAGAAGTTTTGGGGCTTTAATGAAAGGGTTTTTTTCCTTTCACTCCAGACAGGATTTGGGGGTTTGGCTTTGTTATTGTTGTTGTTTGGTTGTGTGTTGGGTTTGATTTTATTTTTCTTTATTTTGAGGGGGATGCATCTAGGAAGTTACCTTCATTTATGATATTATCAAACTACTGACCAGTGAATCCTGGGCACGTTTTTCTGTATTGAAGAACATGATTTCTGAAGAGATCACTACCTGTAGGTAGTTAAGTTAAATATAGTCAAAAATCAAGATACTTCTTTAGCCTAAGAGTAGTGCCATGGCCTAATAACTTTCACTTATATTGCTTCCATAGGGCCCAGTTGGGCTAGACCAGCTCCACAGCAAATATTCTGACTGTTAGGTAAAAGAAAAACTTGGCAATATGAACATTTTGCAGAAACCAAGCAAGGCATATTCCTCCTTAAGCACCAGGAAACACCTTAAGAGCCAACATACAGATCTGTTATTCAAGATTATTTTTTAAACTGTATGAAGCACAGTGCTTTTGCGACCTGATTCTGAAAATCAGCATTTACTTTTGAAATGGGCTGTAAGTATTAAGACTTCATTATCAGGGTAAGATTGACTTCTGCTTTCTAAGTTGTTACTGTTCAACTGATGAAACATATCAACAAAATCAGCATACATCAGGAGGTCTTTTACTCTAACTAAGTTCCCCTTGACAGATTCTCCTTCATTCACCATTGAACATGTTATATTGCTAGACTAGTGAATAGTTAATAGAGTTATATAAAGGACAATGGCAAGGGAAAGCCTTGGACTTTCACCCTTTACTAAACTCATTACAATGCTCTGAAGAGGATTAAAATAGCACAGAAAGCACCTTTGATCCTCTTTCAGTCACAGAAATGACCTTTGAATTTTATTGTGTTTACAATAATCTTCTATGCAGATAGGTGTGAACTTTAGCTAAATTAGTTTGACCTACTTCAAATATAGAAAAACGATTTGCATTTAATGTTTCTTCCTGGAAACTAAGGGTAAAATGAAACCATAGAGCAGCATTTCTAGAAAATGTTTAAACACGGTCTCTTATTCTACATCAGGAATATGCAAAATTCACCAGAGGAGACTCATAGAATCTTAGAATGGTTTGGGTTGCAAGGAACCTTAAAGATCCCCTAGTTTCAACTCTCCGGCCAAGGGTAGGGAGGTCACTCACTGAATCGCGTTGCTGAAAGCCTCATCCAACCTGGCCTTGAACACTTCCAGGAATGGTGCATCCACAACTTCTTTGGTCAACCCATTCCAGTGCTTCACCACCTTCTGAGTGGAAAAATTAAATTCTAACATCTAATGTAGACCTACCCTCTTTCAATTTAAAACCACTGCCTCTTGTCCTGTCACTACCTGCCCATATAAAAACTCCCTCTCCCTCCTTTTTAGAAGCACTCTTTAAGGTACTGGAAGGCCACAGTGAGGTTTATCTGAAGCCTTCTTTTCTCTAGACTGAACAACCCCAATTCTCAGCCTATCTTCAAAGGAGAGGTTCCAGGCCTCTGACCACCTTCGTGGCCCTTTTCTGGAGCCATTCTGAAGGGTTCACATCTTTCTTGTGCTGAGGAGCCTGACCTAGAAGCAGCACTCCAGGTGGGGTGCCACAAGAGTAGAGTAGAGGGACAGAAATACCTCTATTGATCTGCTGGCCATGTTGCTTTTGATGCAGCCCATGATGCCATTGTCCTTCTGGACTGTGAGCACACGCTGTTGACTCGTACAGCTTTTCTGCCATGAGAACCCCCAGGTCCTTTATCCACAGGGATGATCTCAATGAGTTCATCTCTCAGTCTATACTCATGTCTAGGACTGCCCTGATTCCAGTGCAGTAGTTATTGAACTTCATGAGGTTTTCATGGGCCCACTTCTCAAGTTTTTTCAGGTGCCATAGGATGGCATCCTGTCCTGTTGTGTCAACTGCACCATGCAGCTTTGTGTCATCTACAAACTTGCTGAGAAGAAAGTAGGAATTTAAATCTATCTATTTTATGCATAACAGTAAACCGCATGCCAGTTAGCAACTTTAGAGACAGAGCTTTCCACCCTCAGAAAGAAATTAAACACTTTCTTTCATGAACTCTGGAGGTATCCAAAGTAAGGGGAACAAGAACTGAGCTATTGAAAACAGCACTGCAGTTTCCTTGCAGATAAGGAAGTTAGCAGCCAACAGTAACTTCAGTTGCAAGGAAAGATAAAAGTCATTTACTTTTGCAGATTTTTTCTTATGCAAAATTCCAAATTAAAGACCCATCTTATCTGCATTTTAAATTAATATATTCAAGACATACGGAATAGCCTTTTCGCAGCCAATATGACAGGGATGGTGCACAGCTGCAGCCATACAGAGAAAATTTCATCTGAAGTACACTCAGAGTCTCTAGAACTGCAGTTTTGGAAGTGGGATGGGCTGCACCCCAAGCACTTTATTATGTTTTTAGTCCCCTGAAACAGTTCCTCTATCTCAGTGCAACATGCTTTTTCACTACAACATGAAAATGATTTTTGCTTATTTCTCTAAAATATCATTCACTGCACCCATATGCTCATATACAGACTACCAGGTTGGTAGAAGACAGATGCATTTATTAGAAGAAAGTTTTATCTCTACCTGTCCTACTCTCACATCCTTCCCTGAAAGATCTTCTTATGTCAGAGATCTGCTATTCGGTCTAAGACAGAGCTTTGGTCCAGACCTTGTCACATCCCTCACATCTCTTTGCCTGTCATCACATATCTCTCAGGGGAGAAACCCTGTCTCGATGCAGACAATATGTCCTCCTCCTAATGCAAAGCTGTCACCATCATCACAATGTACTATCTTAATGAGGCCAAAGGCTTCTCTAAGTCTAAAAGCTTTGCAAGCTCTGTAAAAGAAAATAATTATGCAGTCTAATTTAATGCTTATAGATGCAAATGAATAAAAACTTTATTGACACTCAAACTGTCCTCTATAAACTATCCAGAAGTCTTTATCACTGAATGCTTCTGGGACATCCATGCAGGAGCTGAGATTTTTACAGTCTTTATTTCAAACTCTGCATTAAGAGACCCAAAAGTTCATAAATATTTGGATGAGAATTTAGCTCTCTATAAACAGGCCTACAAATTTCTATCCCAATCATATAGTTACACATAACTAAGATTCTAGGCAGCTAGCTGTGATCACATATTACCATCTTTTGCTTGCTAATAAAAAAGAATAACAATCTGTAAACTTCATCACATTCTGTACAAGACTACAAATGTGCATTAGGCGATCACAAATGTATCTCCTGAAATTAAAAAAAAAAAAAAAAAAAAAAAAGGGTACTATTATCATCAAAATATGTAGCTCAGTTGCTAAAAATATGCCCACCTTTGCATTGCCAAATCCACCACTAAACCATATCTTAAATGCCACATCTATGGTGTCTCTAGCACTACCCTGGGCAGGCCTGTTCAAATGCTTGACTTGTGACCCAATCCCACAGATGCACTCACTGCTGCTGGGCAGTACTGGCATAAGGGCAGGGCACTCCCTGCAGCCTGACACAGGGGTGGCAGCATATTCTCATGGGAGCTTTGTCTTGGTGGTAAAAACACAACTGTCTAATCAAACCCCCTAAACACATGCAAAGTACAAACAGCAATTTGATAATTTTTTTCCATATTTCAAAGTATTCTGAAAGTTGAAGGGGGAAGAAAGAACATTTTATTGGTAATATATTGCTACTATAACTTAAGCAATTGGTAGAAGCACCATCTTGTTTTACAATGTCCTCATACTTTTCTCAGCACCAGATGCTTTAACTCCACTCTGAATAGCCTGACTATCATTTGACCAGCAGGTTATTCATCCCTGTTCTTTATAGAGTTCATAAACATTTTCAAAGTGAGAAGGAAAAAACTAAACATACAGGTCCTTGCATGTCCAGTAATGTCAAGAGATAAGAGGCTTAACTCTTATAACTTTCATAACTAGTATATCTCTTGTAACTTTTACAAGGCTGGATGTTTTGTTCTCTGCACAATAAAGTATTGTCCTTTTACAGGTACACTGAAGGTTTTATTAGGTCTGGTGAACTTTACTTAACAGATATTATTTAAGTCTAGGGCTGTAAAAGACTACATTTTCTAATGCAACTTCATTTTCATGGAAGAATTAAAATTAAAATAAAAAAAAACAAAAACCAAATCAAACCAAACCAAACCAAACCAAACCAAAACCAACAAATCCAACTAACCAACCAACCAACCAACCAAAAAAAAAAAAAACCAAAAAAACCCACAAACACCAAAAAAACAGAGGGTGGTAAAAGAGGGTCAGATAAAATTACACCCATTACATAGGATTAAAATAAAGTTTTCCTATATTTCCCCCTTATCAAGTGCTGTACATTGACAGAACAGTTTTCTAGCTTTAGGATTCCTTCTTTTAAACTGCAGGGTTGTCTTAGCACTGAAAAATGCCCAATGGGAAAATTAGTTTGTTACCATGAATCTCTTGATTCTGTCAAAAAAAACATGAGAAGCTATTGAGTTACAGAGCATTTGGATGGGGGCCAAAAGGTGACCATGTACCTACAAGAAAAATAATCACATGTGACTCTATCTATCCACTGCTGTGGAAAAGGAGCTTGTACAGGGATTCTTCTCCCTTCAATGAAGCAGAAGGGATGGTGGAAACCTTAACAAACACAAGATGTTCCAAGTAGCTAATCAAAGCAGAAAATAACAAACATTTTTAGTGAAGAGAAAAGGAACAAGATGTACAAAAATTCACTTACTGGACCTGGCTGTAATGGAATTACCCTTCTTCATAGCTGCCCATAGAACATCGTGTGTCAGATTTAAGACTAACGTGGTGGTAATGACACACTGATGTTTTGTCTAGTGCTGATCAATGTTTCCACAGCATCAGAGTTGGGTTTTTTCCCTCACTCTGCCAGCCTTTCCATGCCCCAGCCAGTAGACAGCTGAATTGAAATGACCAAAGGAATATTCCATACCATGTAACATCAAGCACAAATAGAAAAAATTTTTCTCTTCCACAATAGCTGTTACTCTTAGACTGGCTGAGCATCAGTCTGCTTATGGGAAGTGATGAATGATTGCCTTTGAATCACTTCTTTTTTCTCTCTCCACTTTCCTTCACTTATTAAACTGATCATAATCAACTATCAAACATGTAAACATGTGTCAAGCACATGTAACACTCATGAGGCCCATAAATTTTATTAGTTTTTACTGATCACAGTATATCATATGAAGATAGCACAAAGAATATCATGTTCCAAGTTTAAAGCAAGGTTGAGGAGGCTAATAAATTACTTCAGTAAGTGGACAAATAAAGTCCATATTACTTTAGAAAAGGGATGTGGAAAAACTATTTTTTTCTGTATATGGTTTCCTTTTATTCTGAATAAATTAATAAATAAGGAGGAAGGGGATTTCTTTTTTAATATATCAAAACTGTGCTGATTGAATAAGCAGTAAAAAAAAGCATTATGTTTGCAGAAAAAGTGACTGACCTAATTATGTCTGATTAAATTTAAAAATTAGCTAGATTCACTGAAGATATGTGGACATCTGCAGCATTTTTGCACTTCATAATGATAATTATTTGATAGATAAAGTCATATTTATACTATTATTTGCAAAATAAAGCCAAGTTTTACAACTTCTTCCAATACATGACACTTACAACAAAAAATGGCTCAGGATAACAGCTTTAATATACAGCTAAATATAAAACACATTATTTTATGCTGAATAAAGATGTCTGTAAATACATCCTGATTAATAGTTATAAAAATAAAACATTATTTTTGTTAAAGCTTACAGGAGGTTATATGAACTAAACCAAGGTTGAATTCTGTTTCAAAGGACATAACTATCTACTCTTTGACTGAGACTTCAGGACAGAGTGCAAGACTTGCAGAAAGCATAGTCAGTAATGTGTTGCTACCCAAGTCAGGAATACTCTCCTTTTCAAGGCCTCATTTTAAGTCACATATAGCCAAATATAGCCATTTGGACATTTCAGTTAAACTTCCAAATATGAGATTTTTAAGTTGAATTGCAAAGCAAAAATACTCCAAGTATTGTTAAGAGATATTTAACATAACAAGGCTTTCACTCCATGGTAGAAAACTCCACATTTCCCCATCTTGTGGAAAAAATTTCTCCAGATTGGGAAAGTTATATATTTCAGACTTCAACCTTCAAATGTTTTAGCAGATATTTGTAGCTGTACCATTCAAAAAATTCTCTGTTATACTAGATGTATTTGAGAGCTACAGAATGCCATTACTACTGTATTCAAACCATATCTGCAGCAACATTGAGCACAGAGCTTTAGAATCACAGAATCATAAAGCCATTTGGGTTTAAAAAGACCCTTAATACCATTAAGTGTAACCTTTAACCCACCGCTAAACCATGTCCCTAAGCACCTATGTCTACATGTCTTTTAAATATCTTTAGGGATGGTGACACAACCACTTCCCTCTGTAGCCTGTTCCAATATTTGACAACCCTTCAGGCAAATAATTTTTTCCTAATATCCCATCTAAACCTTCCCTGGCACAACTTGAGTCTATTTCCTCTTGTCTTATTTCTTGGGAGAAGAGACAAAAGCCTTTCCTCCCAGCTTGCAACACTGGAAAGGACTGATTTCGCTACTGTCCAAGTGCACTTTGTTCCTGACATCTTCTCTTTTTCCTGTAAACCAAGTACAGAAGAGGCAAGAGATAGTCTGCCCTGAAAAATCAGTGCCCTTTCCTGAAGGAGCTTAGGGAGTGTGGAAGCAGCAGCTTGGTGGCATAGCTCATAGGCAGAGGTAGAACAGGAATTCAGGCATATAAGGATCCATATTAAAACAGGTTTCAGGGGGAAGCAGGACAAGTGAAAGGAGGAAAGAGCAGAAAGAAAATGAAATCAAGTAATAATTTCTTCACAGCTAACTGGATCATATAGTTTATTGCTAATTCTGGCTCCAGAAATTTAAAAGCTCTAGAAATAAATTGCTTCCAATGCTCTCACTGCAGAGATTTGTACACAGGCCCTCTCTGCAGGAGCTAGCACAGCTCTGATCAGCCCTAGAGCAGGAAGTACCACTTGTCATCCTGTCACCTACCTGGGTGCTCAGCTGCATCAGTCACACATCTTTACTGCAAATAAGGCTGACAGAAGTGTAGTGAGCCATACTGATAATTTCAGGTAAACCTGAAGCTAAGCCTCAGAAACCTTCCAAAAGGTTACAACTACTTTATAGTCACAGTTGCATAATGCATATAGAAAATGAGATGAAAGATAATAGAGAAAAGGATTGCTAAAACTTAATTGGCAGGTTGATACCACTGAAATATAAAAGGTTCTAATTTTTCCTTCCTTTAAAAGAATGGTTGCCTGTTTAGCTGCACTGCTTTCTCTCCCATTTCACCGCTAACCCAATCAGATGGATAAAGACAGAATTGCTCATATGGCTGCTTGTATTTGCAATGAGATTTAAAAAAACAAACAAACAAAAAACCCACACCTTTTGCAAACTGATATGAAGCATTAAGAGTTAGATCATCCTGGGATCCTCACAATTTTTCTGCAGGAGAAAGGTCATGATAAAAAAGGATGGATTCTGTAAAATATATAGAACATATTAGTCTAAGACAGACTCAAATTTCCAGAGATTTATGCAGAGTGATGGCTCTTACTTTAATAAGGTTCTATATTTTTAGAAAGTATTAGTGACATGTTTTGATCAGTTTAACACTCCTCCCTCTGCCAGAAAATATGTCAGTTTATCATAAAACTAGCTGCCAAAACATGTCTTTATGGAAAAATATTTTCCAACACCTCTCCATAATATATGTAACCTTCCTCCCTCTGTACATTTATATCCATATTGGTTGAAAAAGAAAAAACCATTTGGATAATGAAGACATCTAAGAAGTAGCTGTCTAAATTTTAGCAGATACAGCAGGCATCTAAAAGTGGTATTAACACTTGTATTTTTCTACAAGTTAAACAGTTATTTTGAGGGACTTTTTTTTCTTTCCTTCTTTTCCAAAATTCACTCAAATATAACAGAACCCTCTCCTCCAAATTTTATCTATCTGCAGTAAGAAAAGCATCTGTTGGCACTATGGGCAAAGATAAAATTTAAGATAATAAGTCACACTGGTCAATAAACAAACCTTGAAAAATCAGTATTGTAAAAAAACACTAAAACTATCTATCAACCCTTTTTTTTTGACCAGATTTTTGTGGACAGGTCTTTGCAACTTGTGATAGAGAACTGTGATAGTCTGCCTGGATGATGATGTTAGAGAACTTTTTGCATAGTTTTCCACTGTTGAATTATTCATCACTTTCTGCTGTGGAAAAGGTAACTCCTGTGGTGCTAGGAATCATTTTCTAATTTACATACATATATGTACACACAGTTCTTATCCCAAAAGTCATGAATCAGTTCAGTATCAGAACTTAGGGACCAAAAATGAAAAACTGAAACTCTGTAGTTTCATCTCCTAATGCCTTTCTGGATCAGTTTGGGATTAATGCACCCAAAATCTGCTTTAACGTCATTTAAAATTCTCCAGTATATCATTATCAGGTCAACTGGGTACAGTTTAGGTTGTTTCTCACTGCCTCTTTACAGAAGCTTAAAAAACAAACAAACAAAAATCCAACAGCAACAACAACCTCCCCAAAACCCAGCAAAATGCAAACAAAAAACAAATCCAACTACACAAAAAAACATTCAACCGACTCCTGTTCCCTCCAACCTAATCCTGATACAACTGCAAAACTGTGTCTTGCTAATACACTGGCATGTGACTAAGAAAGTTAGCAAAGGCATATAGAGCTTTCAGTAAACTCCACAAAAGAGTTTGGTGTAATAAACACCTGAAGAAAAGTACAAAGATTAGTGTTTACAGAGCCATTGTATTGTCTACTCTTTTACATGGGTCATTTTACCGCCACCACTTGTATCTCTTAGAACGCTTCCATCAGCGCTGCCTCTGTACAATCCTAAACATCCACTGGACAGATTATGTGACCAACACATCTGTCCTTGAAGAGGCAGCAGTCACGAGCATTGAGGCCATGCTGCTGAGAACACAACTGTGCTGGGCAGGGCACGTCTCCAGGATGCAGGACTACCGCCTCCCTAAGATTGTGCTCTATGGGGAACTTTACTCTGGCTGCTGCAAGAGAGGAGCCCCGAAAAGGAGATACAAGGATTCCCTGAAACAATCTCTCAGTCTTGGCCATATTGATCATCACCACTGGTCTTCTCTGGCCTCCAATCAGGACACATGGAGACACACCATCTATACCGCTGCTGCTTCTTTTGAGAATAGACACAGGATCACTCCTGAGGAGAAAAGACAATGCAGAAAAAAATCGTGTCTTGCGGATGTTGCCTAAGGAGACTTTCCACTGTGCCTTTTGCAATCAGAGTTGTCTATCTCACACTGGTCTTTTTGGCCATCAGCACGCTTGTAGCAAGTGTGGATAGAGTCCTTCCCAAATCTTCATTCTCGAGGCCTAGCCATGATGATGATGACTAAGAAAGAAGATGGGCTGGCATTCACACTCCTTCCTTTTAGAAAATAAAATATTGCTGCAGCCCCTATAAAAGTACAGTTTCACAACAATATTCACATCCCTTCTGGGCATTTGGTGGGTTGAAACTTGGTTTCAGCCATTGCTTATAACTTGCTCCAATAGGTTTGCAAGTGGTTTACCATATACTTTTCTAAAGATACCGTGGAAGAAAGACACCCTTCTCTAAGACACTGCAGCGCAATGCCACATCATCCAGAATTAGGCGCACAAGGGAAGGGGCATGACTGCCAAAACAGCTCAGACATTTTAAACATATATGAGTCAGTTAGTTTTGTTTTTTTTTTCCCAGACAAGGAGTCAGCATCAGAGCTCTATGCCCACATGTGGGGTCTCCCTTATCTCACCACTCTTCTCCATCCCTTATCCATGCAACCGTGCTGACACCTGACAACCCCTGTTCCACCCCAAGGAATCATCTTAGGTTAATGAGATGCAGATTGAAAACTTGATATAGTTTGCAAATAAATACAGTTGTCCAATCATCACTTTCCACTGATCCTTTTGGACTTTAAAGTACAGCTGTCTGCAGATCAGCTGGGAGGGTCAAGCTTACAAACAGAGAAGTTATGAAGGTATAAGAGAAAAGGAAGTCCAGCGCAATATTGCAGTCACCAAAATTACAGTTCTAGGAAAACATGAGGGGGAAAAAATAAATCTCAAAAATAATGTTTTATTCTGACATCTTATTTCAGAACTGTCCTCATTAGTCTTCAATACTCTCAAACATTTCCCATCTCAGACAGAAAAAATATTTTTTTAGTCCTTTAAAAATTTTTTCCTTCTTTATGAAACTGAGGTAGCATATTCAGGTAACTAACACCCCACTCATCTTTTATTATTATTATTATTATTTTTCTATTATCAGTAGTTGCAAGCTCTGCCTTTCCTTGTCCTTTCCGGATGGCCTTTCCAGTACAAGATGTTCCAACTCCACAGTGACATCCCATACTTGAGGTTGTTTGAGATACCTGCATGATTCCCATACATAGCCCTCCCAATAAAATAGCTTATGCCAATTATTTAGTTCTAATATATTATTTTCTTCATTTCTTATAACCTTAGTTGTACAGTAATCCTAGAGTTCACCAGAATAATAACATAAAGTACAGCTCCAAAACCACATTCTTTTGGCTTGTTCTCTTCCACATCATGTCATGAGCTACACACTCACAATGAGAACAACTCCACATTACTGCTTGGATTCCCTCTGTGCCATCAGGGAGACCTCAAGTGTCATCCACCAAGACTCAGTTCAGCGTAGAGAAGTAATGCTCTCTTTATTTTTTGGTGGAAAGGGGTGACAAACATTCAGTATTCCATTTTAATTGGGAACACTGAATGTTATTTGAAAGCTTCAAAACACTACCAAAACTGGAAACCTAAATCACATGAGAGGAGCTGAAAGAACAGTGTCTTCACAACAGTCTCATTCCTGATAGTGCAGTACCTGCATGCACCACACACTTTTGTACTTTTGGACTTTCAGGACCAATTTCTAACAATTTAAATAAGTAGCAGGCTTATGAAAAAAATTTTTACAAAAAGATCAGGCAGGCTAAGTGTAACACCACTATAATAATTAAAAAAAAAAAAGACTAACCTCTCCAAGATATGCTACAATCAATACATAGAAGTATTCTTTCCTGAGTAAATGGAAATACACCATAGAAGTATGTTTACAGAAAATAAAACAAATCCAAAGAGTAGAAATATCTTGCTCCTGAAGTTGCCACTAAGTTTTTAATGTGTTTTTACTTACACAGAGAAAATTAAATAAAACTATAAAATTTAAAATACAGACTTTATATCTTCTCTAACTTCAAATAAAACCCACAAGGCCAACAGACTCACACATGCAATCTCCATGAAACACATTTTCACATAGATTATTTCAGAAAGAGAAGCCCTAAAATGACTTTGTGTTCATTGATACCGTAAAATCACCATGATTCTGGAGTAGGAACCTCTCTTTAGATACACAAGAAAGTTGTGGATGACCTGATTGTTTCTTTGGAGCTTCCATTTCACCATCTCTTTGTTGCTGATCTTTGATGAGAAGGATAAACTATAATGAAAACAATAAAAGCAAAATAGTGCAAAAAAGGGGACAAAACAAAAACCACATAGGAGTAAGAGAAGGAAATGAACAGGAGTGATATATGCTCCAAAGGCAATCTTAACCCTCTATATTATACTTTTCCAAGGGACAACAGGCCCCACAAGGATTTAGGCACCAATAACTCAGTCCAACCTTTGGATTTATTTAGTTCAGTACTTCTTGCAATGAAACAGTGTCCCCAGTGCATGGCCAACCACTGATACACTCACAACAGGGTTATAATGTGTCAGCTTTATGGACAGTGTTTTAATATTTTTCCTTCAATAGTTATTTCAACCAGGTTTTAATAGTTGAAATTCTGAATCAAATTAGACCCTACCTTCCTATTTTTGCAAATGTAGTCTTCTGATTCTTTAAATAGGCTCTTAAAAATTATTTGATTCTCATTAAGTATTCAAACTTGCAATGCTCATCAAGAAAGTATTATTTTTCTTTATCTTTGAAGAGATAATTCGTATCTTCCTGATACTGGTGAATAGTTGCTTAATTATTGTTAAGCAATTAATACTCCAGTTACTTTCAATATTTAATTTCAAACTTCTTTGTTCTTAATGCTGAAAAGTAACTCATGAAAATGGCATCGAGCAGTCAGTCTATGCCCAACAGCATACTTATGTACCTAATGCCTCTGTCATTTGAAATGTGAACAAAATCTCACCCTCTGCACTTAATGAGAAAATATCTTCCTTCAAAAGAAGTTTTGGTCAAAACCAAACAAAAAAATTATCCTCACCCTCCCCATAAGAAAACCCAACCAAAATCAAAAAGCCCAATCCTGAAACACAGAGGAACAAAGGTTCATATTTTCCTAATTCAATAGAAAATGTGATAAAACAGATCCTTATTATCATGTGTGTTTTGGACAATGATCACAGCCCATCAGATAGCCTTTTCTAACAAACTGCCTTCCAATCATTTAATTTCCAATTTAAAGACAAAATTCACGTAATAATTGCATTGCCAGAAAGACGCAGCATCTGAAGCTCATTCATATCTCAAAAAACATTACAAGAGAATAGGAATTAAATTTGGAGTTACCTGCAGGTAGAATTCAGTCCCTGTCTCAAAAAGAACTTGAATCATAGCATATTGATAAACACTGAAACGTAACAATGGGAGAATCTTGTTCCTCTCTTAGTTGTCTAGTGGACCTTTCATTTTGATCTAAATAAATTTTATGTTTTGATACTTCCGAACATTTATAAACACAGATTGGAATCATAACATAAGACCCAAATAACCAAGGCACATGACTACCAAATAAGAAACTCTGTAATAAAAGAACTTGCAACCTGTTTTGCAGGTTAAGCCAATATCAGCATAGACCAGAGCAGAACAGTTCGGAAAAAACAAAAAAATCACAAACTCCTTTGAGCTGCTATACCAGTCAAAATGCAAAAAAAAACCATAGAAACAGACTGGCAGCATGATAGATTTGTCAAAGTGTCTGACAAGGCAAAGAACTGATTGCATGCAACTAGAAGCCTACAAAAAGCAAGTGATGAAGACAGGAGAAGAAAAATCCAGAACAAAGGTGATCCTAACGGCATCTAGAAACACTACAGTGACCTGGAGAGCCACCAAAGAATCACCCTCTCTAGATTATCACCCGCTTGCTTTCATCAGACTTTGCTTTCTTTTACTAAATGTTAAGAGTATGCAATGTATCCTGCTGGCTTTGACAACAAAGTCAGAGCTGGAGGCTCATGAAACAATACGAAACTCAATTCAACTCCATTAAATTCCTTAAATTTCTCTTGTAGTGAGCCAAGCAGGTTTCAACCTCACTGAAGGGATTGCTTTGCTGGTTTCCTACTACTAGCAGCTGGTGAGCAGCTCAGGGACACTTCCCCAGTCCTAAGTTTGCTCACATAATTGTAACTTGGATTCTGATCCTGCCACTTTGTTAACAGACAAAAAAGAGGAACAGCTTTCCCAATGTTCTCTACAAAAATAAATTGGAAGCAGGCATTTTCTCCAAGCATAGACATAAAAATAATAAAATCTCTACTTTTCAGTAGAAGCATGAGCAAATCTGCAGTTTTTTTATCATTTAAAAAATATCTTTATTAGCTTTTTCAAAGACAAGTAACATTTCGTTTACTTAAGAATGACCATAAATACACCTAGATGTGTCTGCAAGCAAGTGTACAAAAGACATGACATAGCTCGAAATCTAATTGAACATCAGAGCGATGTCTTTTTCAGAAGAAAAATTACCCTGGATTTCATAACTGTGAAATTTAAAAGAAAGCATTTTCCAGAAAAATATTCTTGCTATAACAAAAAAATATCAATTTTACTGCACAAAAGGTACTGCTGTTTCTCCCAGTAGTTTTTTGAGTAGTAGGAAGACTATTTGAAATGAGGCCATGTTTTACATTTTGGGGGTTAGGTTTTTGTGTTGTTTGTTTCTGGATTTGGGGTGGATTTTTTTCAGATGCAAATTCAGCTTTCTCTGATCTTGACTACAGAGTTAGACTGTAAACTGTCAGATTGAAGACTGTGCCTGACTAGGTTGGACAGCCATTTTAATTTTGCCTTCATTTATTTCTATAAACAGCATACAAATCCCATTTCTTTTTTTATGGACAAGGATATCTGAGATTCATCATCAGGAAGATATTTACCCCTCACAATTATGGGTCTGATTTTAATAATAATAAAGCTAAGGCCTGCACATTACACAGTTTAAGGAACATACTATTGAACATGTGGGGGGAAACGGAGAACTAAGTGGAGTACTATCTAAAAAAAGTAAGGTTATGTTAGCACAAAAAAATCATAAAATTCAGAGTTGATTTCCTCCTTTAAACTCATTTCCTTGCAGCAGCTCCTCATTTACCTCCATCATGGTCTCAAAGCCTCTTCCAGAAGTGTTCTGCAACTTCTGATCACTGGTGCCTGAACTGAAACCGTAATCAGCACCAGATTAACTCAGGATGCAAAAGCATTACCTCCTTGCCCTGACTTGAAGGGTAACATTAACATTTATGTCACAATTTTAGCCCAAAGGAAAACAGATTATTCTTCCTCTTTGGTCATAAATAGAGGGGACATCAGATTTCTGTCTTATAGCAGTCTCCATTTCCTCAGACTAACATATTTATGGGCCAAATTTTTATCTACTTCATATAAAAATGAAGTTTCCAGGAAGGAGATTAGTCAGTCTGGACTATTCAGATACCATCAAACCATTCAGAAGTTGAAGGTGCTGTTTAAGGTCTAAATAAGCAACAACAGATGAGCTCTTCATTACATAATACAGACTTTTTTTCTCCCTCCCCCCACACTCCTCAGCTCCTGTATTTAAGTTAGATTTAAAACTTTGCTGCTTTCTGTGGTCAGCCTGGCTCAGGACTGGCTGGCTCCTCAGTAAAAGCAGATGCTAGAGGAAAAGACAAAGCAACAAGCCATAATCTTCTGTTTGATATTTAATTGTAGCAAAGCAAATAAAGCAGGAAGTTGCTAGAGAAACCCATGCCACTTCTATGCAAAAAGAAAAAGAAGTGTACCAAAACACGTACATGAAAGCAAAATCTATCAGCAGTCCAGACTATGAAACTGCTATTTACTCTAAGTGCAGGTGGTTTAAAATTACAGGTTTTAAAGCTATCATTTGGAAACAAAGTAAAAACTACTATAATTGTTTGGCATCAGTGAGTGAAGCATGTTTACATTAAAGCATATCAAATAAAAAATGCAAAGCAGTCTACAAATTCAGGGGCAGAGAGGGGGGTGGGGGGAGCAGAGACAAAAAGCACATGAAACCACATTAGTCACCTCACTATTTTATATTTGAAATACAAATGCTGGTGTCAAGAACTGTATTTCTTTTAGGAAGCTAAAACTTTGCTGCAGAACTGGAGAAGTAGAGTTTCTTCCAGGAGCCTAAAATTAAAATGGGTCCAACCAAAGAGTCAGATCAACTTTTGAGATAAAAACCCAGACCCCAAATAACAGAAAAAAATATCTCATTTGGACAGTCTAGACTATGAGAAATTCAAAAGCATTACTGGAATGGAAAGAGCTAGAAGGTGTCTAGCATTACAGCTCATGGAAGGATTAACCATTGCCTCATTTTCCTCTGAGTATTCTGAGTACTTTCTGTCAGGCAATAGTGGGTCCAAACTGAAATGAAATTCTTGTCACATTTACAATCACAAGTAGGACTCATGGTTTTGTGTTGACACTTCAAAACAAAACAACTAGGTTTTCCTTGCAGAAGGGAATCAATCATCAGACTGTAACTTTCAAAAGGAAACTGTGATAAAAGGTCTACAAAAAAATCTTAGAATATGACTACACAATGCTTTCTGAATATATATTGTGCTATTCATTTCCATATTGACAGTGAAAGTGAAATGCATAAGATATGCTTGCAGTAATAAATTACTGCTTTAATTATATTCATATTTCTTGATTATGGCATTTACAAGTCTTCCCATGCCAGTTGCATTCCAGTTTAAAAGGTTAGATCTGAGAAAGCTGAGAAACATTGCCAGACAATCACAACTACACGACACAATTAATGACAACACTGTGTAACAAATTCAAATTTTGTCTTTGCTGAATTCTTAATTCTCTTAAGTGAGACTGCCTTTTTCAACAACAACCAAAAAAAAAGCCCAAAAATGAAAAGTATTAAGGTCTCAAATTAAGATCACTTTCTGTAGTAAAGATTAGAATGACATGTGGATTCCTGTTCACGTTCTGTTTCTGCTCTGACTAACAAGTAGATTTTTTTTTTTTTTATTTCAAATCCCAATTCTGTGATTCTCTTCTCAAATTGCATAATTTCTATGTAGCACCATCAGGAATATTTAAGGAAACACTAGACTATTTCTGTAACTATCAAATTATCTTGAGAATACCTTGAGGAAGGGAAGAATTAATTAGAATTTATCATAGTTTTCATTATAAATGGGGAAAAAAAAAAAGGTAAATTGGCTGCAAATGCATAATATTGAGAAGTTATTAATTGCTTATAGCAGATGACCCATTTTTCTGTTCTTCTGAAACTTACAGAAGGGAATCAGTACAAAATTTTTTTTAAGCTGAAAAGTTAATTTTCATGAAATGGAAAATTCTATATACAGTTATGATATCTATAGATATCATTATTCTCCTGCTACAGCTTAAGACTCACATTGCCAATGGTGTTAAATATTAGTAGCACACAATACAAACATCTGCCCTAAATGGCAGGGCAGCAGCTCAGAATAAACTTTCACAGTGACACCCTTTTGCAACAAACAATTCCCCTCGTGTAGGAAACACAGTTGCACTTTTAGTGGCAGAGTTGCAGTTAGCAGCAGGTAATGCTCTTCTGGTTGACAGGCACTCCTTTTGCAGGTCCACCAAGTACTGCCCCTTTAACTTGCTTGTGAGAAAAGGGGGAAGCAAAAACTCAACTATAGCCTTAGCATGTGTCTCAAGTTTCAAGAAAAGTTTGTTAAAAACCTGCTACTGCCTGAGTATTGGCCTTCTATTTTGAACCCAAAGTCATTTTAGATAAACTCTACCTCAACCCGAGGCACATTTTAGCTGAGTATGAACTACTGCAGGACAAACCCCAAGAAGGCCTAAGGTTAGAATTTTTCTGCCTGCCTTAATTAAACAGATAACTTGCAATAGGACAACTAACTCAATACCAGAGCCAGAGGGATAAAATCACGGCTAACAGTAGAAGGACATCTTGGATAGTTTTTTAAATGTTTTCTAAGTTTCTCGGGTTGGAGGAAACCCAATTCTTATTCCAAGATTGTTTCCAAGAATTCTCTAAGCTATTCACAATAAATATTGGTGAGCATGATGAAAGATGCTAACCATCCAGATGAACAAAAAACAATAAATATTTCTTTCCTTTAAAAAAAAGGTTTGGGAGCAATGAAGGTATGGTAAACCAGACATGAGAACTTAAATTCATAAAAAATACATAAGTAAAGATTCAAACAACATAAAGCTATTGGACAAGAGAAATTTTAAAAAAGAAAAAAAATAAGTCAAAGTGGTTTTATCATGCTGGATCAGTTCAATTTTCTTCTATGAAACAAGTAACATTTTTTAAATGGTGAGAAACAATTGAAGTCTTGTCTGTATCTTAGCAAACTCTTGATGTGGTCATGTTTGAGACCTTCTCAAAAGTCAGTCATGTTCTTCATGAGGAATGGGCATAACAGGTTGGAAATATACACTGAGCATCTTCTTATAGCACACTTAGAATATGATGATTCATCACAGGCAGATCTGAAGGGGTCTGTTGTTCTACATCCAACATCAGACAGTATTTTCATTAGTGACATTAAAGGTTTGAATGAAGAACAGAATTGGAGAACAGAAAAAGATAAAAATGGAAAAGGACCTGACGCAATGGGAAAACAAACCACAGATGACTTGTTTTACAGCAATGATTAGCCACTATTGGCAATTTGGTCCTTTAGGGTCAAAAGTTATAATGGATCCCAAGACGAACCTAAGTAATGCACCATGTTGCTGAGGTCCTCAACACCATGTGACTGAGAAAGTCAGTCAGCATGACATAGTACAGAAAGTGAAATAAAACCTAGAGGACACGTAAGTTAGTCTCTCCTTTTTTCCAGACATTAACAAAGCTATCAGAACAGTAACATCCAGTTTGAGGTGTCATATCTCAAAGAAAAGGGGTAGTTGCAGCAAACTTCACACAGTGAAGCAAGACTGTTGAAAGGATTTTAGGGACATAATCTGTAAGGAAAAAGAATATACATCTCAACCTTGGAAAAAAAAGGAAGTCTTTAATGCATCTCTGCAAGAGAATTCAAATGACATCTTCTTCCGGTCTGGAATACAAATGAAGAGAAACCTGACTTTTAACTGGAACAAGGGAAATTTAGGTTAGATAAGAAAACCCACCAGCTGAATAATTAAATGGTGCAATAGCTTTTCCAAAAGTGTTGTTTTAATATCATATTTGGGGCTAACTAAAGTAATTAGACAAACATTTAGCTCAGAACAAGTTTGCTTGCTATTTTGGTAACAGCTGAATGCAGACTTGCAATAGAAACAGCAATGCACATCTTAAATGCTCCTTTTACTGAAGTCTACAGCCTTGACAAAACAGCTCATTACTGCTTTGTAGCTACGAGGTCACTGAGCATAGCATAAGATTTCTCAGGCTTAAATCCCAAGTAATTTTTTTTTCTTTATGGGTTCCATTTTCTGAAGAACCTAGAATTAAACAGAAATTATAGTCTTTAATTTACCTACGGACGTGGATTTCTTTTTGGTTTTACTCACAGATCTGCCTGTTCACAGTTAACACGGTCAAAGCAATGCACTTAAAAAGAAACTAAAAAATAAAATCATTTCATAAAAAAACCCTACAAGCTATAACATTCAAACCAAGAAACCCAGAACATACTCAGACCTATAAGAGTAGCTGCTACAAAACTGGTATGCAGAAGGTATATCATGTGGAAAGTTTTCAAAGTAGCTACAAAAAGTAAAATAAACATAAAAAACCAAGTAAACACTAATGCTATTTTAGAGAATTAAATAACAATATTTAAGAAAAAAACAGTATATGTTCTTCCTGACTCCTTGTACAGATTGCATACTTCAGGTGTTTATATGCTTTTTCACTTCTTCCTAACATACTCTTACACTCATATACATTCTGCACATCACAACAATCCCTTAGAAACAAACATGACAAACATAAAAACTTGCAGTTTTGTCTGTTGTTGAGCAACAAATGAATGCTTTCTGATAGTACTTTCCTTCTGGGATGTCTATGAGAAAGTATTGGTTTGGCTTTAAGTAAGGGATTTGCTTCTTTCAAATTTGTTTTGTACTAATTTTTGTAGTTTTAATACTCCTAGACCACTTTCTCAGTAACTTTTCCTCTAACAATTCTAGTGATACTACAATGAAGTCACCTTGAGCACTACAAAAGCAAGTAGAAACTCATGCCAATTCAAGAAAATGAGTGTTATCAAATGCATATTTTAGCCTTTCTCTACCAAATAGCTTATAATAACCTCTGAATGCCAAGCAAGAAGCTGAGATTTAGCATAAAAGACTGACATTTCATTCATACCATGAGGAATCTTTTAAGAACAGAAATATTCACCAGCCAAAAGCTCATCATGCACCATACTGATAGAACACTGTAACTTATTAAGCAGAGCAATTTAAATCAAAACCTTTAGGAATGAAATGAAATACTAAGTAAAGATTTCAATTCCCAATCAGTATGTATGCTTTTTAACAAGCAAGTGCCTACAAAAACATGGATTAGTAATAAAGAAAGAAATAAGAAAGAAAGGAAAGGAGGCAACTGCTAAAAGACAAACTACATACTTTGAAAGTAGAAGATGAAATATATACTTTTGATTTCAAGCTACATATCTAATTCAAACTCTGCAGCAGTAAAACATTTAGGAGCATATCGATGTAATGTTTAGAACCATGATGCTTTGTAAACTAATTTAAACAACTTTGTGGCTTCACAGAATTTTTAAAGCATAGTCTGTTTCATGAAGATCTGATTCAATTTGATATACATGCAATCCTGTAATCCATTTATATTAAAATAAATACTGCTGCCCATTTGGCAATGTCAAACAACCAGAAAATATGTTATTCTATAAAGTGGACTTTCTCTCTTTCCTAAATAAATAAATAAATGAAATTGATTAAGTCAAATGGATGAACACCTTAGTGTAAGTGGCTCAGCACAGAGCAGTGTACCCACAGCACACACTCAGTGGATCCATTGCATACTCTGCCATGGGGCCTCTTACACAGGGTGAGGGGAAGCAGCACAAGCCAAAGACCTATACTTTCCACTTAATTTTTTTTTCTACACACTATCAGAAACTATTTTCAAAAGGCCTTTTTGAAGTCCCAGATTGCTTATGAGCAATAAAAATAAGAAAGAGGATTGCTATCATGTCCTATGGAGTATCATGTTTTTGAAAGCCCTTTCTTAATGGAAAAACAGAGATACAATTTAGTTGTTTAAACAAAGGCAAGCTTATTCCAGGTACCACACAATTTCTGTCTACAAAGACAATATTTCCTCTGACTGACATCTAATTTGATAATCTACAAGTGTTTTTCTGCACTCTGGAATTGAGAGTCAATTATTAAAACAAACATCAAAACCCTTTATCTTCTTATTGTCTCAATAGTTTACAGTTTAGTCCACTCGTTCATACGAGTTTATTCAGACTTTAGCAAAACCTTTGACTCTCTGGAGAAGATGGTTGTCTATGGCTTGAAGGAGTATAAATTTTGCTGGGTAAAAAAACAATTGGATGAACATGCCAAAACAGTGGTGGTGAATGGAGTTAAATCCGGTTGACATCCAGTTCCAGGTACTGTTCCCTATGGCTCAGTATTGGGGCCATTCCACTGTCTGGATGAGGGGTTCGAGGGCACCCTCAGGGAATTTGCACATGACACCAAGTTGGGCAGGAGTGTTGATAGACTGGAGGGCAGGAAGGCTCTGCAGAGGAATATGAACAGGTTGGATTGATGGGCCAAGGCCAATTGTATGAGGTTCAACAAGGCCAGAGGTGCATCCTGCACTTGGCTCACAAAAACCCCGTGCAGCACCATAGGCTCTGGGAGGAGTGATTGGAAAGATGCCTGGCAGAAAAGGACCTGGGGGTGCTGTTCAACTGCAGCTGAACATGAGCCAGCAGTGTGCCCAGGTAAGCAAGAACACCAATGGCACTCTTGCTTGTATGAAGAAAAATGTGGCCAGCAGGACCAGGGTAGTGATTGTCTCACTATACCAGGCACTGCTGAGGGTGCACCTCGAGTCCTGTGCTCAATTTTGGGCACCTCGCTACAAGAAAGACTTTGAGGTGCTGGAAAAGTCCAGATAAGGACAATAGAGCTGGTGAAGGGTCTGGAGCACAATTCTGATAAGCAGTGGCTGAGGGACTTGGGGTTGTTTAACATGGAAAAAGAGGGTGATCTTCTTTCTTTCTACAACTACCTGAAAGGAGTTGGTAGTGAGATGCAGGTCAGTGTCTTCCCCCAGGTAACAAGTGACAGGATGAGAGAAACTGGCCTTTAGTTTCATCAGAGGAGGTTTAGATTGAATACTGGAAAAAATTTCTTAATGGAAAGGATTGTCAAGCACTGGCACAGGTTGCCCAGGGAAGTGGGGAGGCACCATCTCCGGAGGTATTTAAAAGAGGTGCAGATGTGGCAGTTAGGAACATAGTTTAGGGAGGGACTTGGCAGTGTTGGGTTAATGTTGGACCTGGATGATCTTAGAGGTCTTTTCCAACCTATGGTTCTGCATCTCATAGCTGTAGTAACCTTCATCACAGCACCAACCAAGAAATGCCATCTGTCATCCAGAGTGACAAACCATTCTTTAAACACATTTATTATTAATAAATAACATTGTACACATTTTTCAAAGCATGGCCACTCTATATATCTTACTCAGTTGAGTTCACACTTCTTTATCAATTACCCTTATACTAGACATTGCATGACAAGTACAAGATGAATGGAAGTAGTAAAGACAAATTCTATAAGCGAGACACAGCACAATGCCCTGATGAATACATAACATAAAGACATTATTTACTTTGGAAGTTACAGTAACAATAAAGTAACATAGCAGAATAACCATGGGTCCTGGACACACCTTTATTACAAGCCAGACATGGCATGCTTCTGGAGTTCATTGGATTGTTTTGAGGAATAATTGATATTCATTGCTAGTTCAAATGTTTCTACAGGGTTATATTGTTACAGAATATACTTGAAGTGAAGCCTTTATAATCTCAGAAGGAAGTTTTTTAAAAGCACTGCTTTGTCAGAATTAAATTATGACATGAATGGAAAGTTCATTCCTAGGAGATCACAGTATTTCTAAGACATTAGAAGGACATTAAATGACACTTTAGGAACACTGATCTACTATAAAATGCAGATCTACTTTGCACTTTCTTTTTTTAAAACCTAATGGATTATATGAGTCAAACTGTCACCTTAGAACTCAATTTTTTTGCTATTCCATTACAGAGTACTCATGGAAACACATGTATAGGCATGTTAATCAAGACATTTTGCACTATGACTAAGTAATTCCCTGAGAATTCTTGCTCATATGTGGTGTTTGACATCCCAAAACATGGATTCATCTATTTTGAAAGGCAAGATTTAGCCAAAGTATTGCTTCTTGCCCATAAACACACATTTACCTGTTTTCATGAACTCCTAAATTCTTAGTCTCAGTGGACTACCACAAGAAAAACAAATATATTTTAAGAGTAAGAAAAGCACCAACAAAGCAACAGGATTTGTTCTTTTCTTTCAATGAAAGAAAAGAACAAATCCTGTTGCGTTGTTGGTCACAAGGAACATTGTCACAAGGAACATTGCCTTGATAATTACTAATGTCACTATGCACCCTATTGTCTTTAAATAACTGATTTCTATACCTATTATACAAAATAATATGGTGGGAACTGGATTACTGATGGAACAATAGCAGTTTAAAACAATGGAATTCCTGAATACAAGGCATTTAAATCCTCTATATGGTTATCTCAGACGTAATATAGTGAGCATGTCAGAATCCACTGTTCACAAGGTAGAATAATGGAAATAAAGAGAACTATTTGTTCTGTTGACAAAATAAGCATTTACACCCACACTCCTCAGTGGAAACATTGTCAGACACAAATGATTAAGTGAATTTGCAGGTTGATAGGACAAAGCATTTCTATTCTTTTGAGGATGCACAAAGGGTAGGAAAAATGGGTGGGGGAGATAGAAGGGGAGGAGTTAGGAGAGGGGAAGTCTAGATGAAACTGAGTGTAGAAAATATCAAAAATACCAAAAAAAATTCTCTGACAAGTTATCTGTCATGATAACACAATTACTATATTTAGAAATGAGCTTAAAATATTTCCTACCTTTTTCAAATAAACTCTTTAAAAAAAACAACCAAGGGCATGTCCAGTTGTTTAGAGCCTACCTGGGTTGGCAAAATCTTCAGTGACATGCAAAATTAGAGGAATGGCATATTTCTTTAATATAGTAAGGTCCAGCTGATCTTTGATAGTCTGGCTGCCACCCGGCTGTTCTCCATTTCCAAACCAGAACATGACACTTGGATAGCTGTGGATCTCCTACTGAGCTCTTTGAAATGAACACCCAGTTCCAGTACCTCCTTCAGAGTCTTCTCACACTCTCCCATCACTGAATGCTGTTACTTAGAAACTGCAGATTTAAGATTATGAATTCATGATTTTTGCTAACACTGTGGGGTGTGGGAGGTTTTTCCTAACAGTTCCATAGGTGAGCATAATAAAGTTATGTTTTCATCCAATAGAAAACTTTTAATTCATAGCCTTTACTTTTTTAGTAAAAATTCAGAAAACTAATCAAAGTACTGAAAAAAAATTGGTATTAAGCTGTGAGCCTTAAGGAAGATATATTCAGATAGTAAGAATATGAAAATAATTTAAAGCAAAGCACCTGCTCTAACCCTCCAGCACAGTGGTTCTTTTCAATGTTTCAACACAGGTCACTTTTCTAGTTTCAGTGCATCATTGCATTTGCAAGATACCAAGTTATTTGAGAAAGATAGCAACATAGCAATTGACTAATATTAGTATTACCTGGGAAGCTATTTCAGGATGCTTGACCAGACAAACATATGGTCATCCATCTGAAAGTCAAGAGCAAATGCTATTAATATGCTTTACAGCTACTACTTCCTTACTATTGCAGTGTCTCCAAAACTTGCAACTCTGTTGAATTAGGACTTTGAGGAAACCTGGCATATAAGTGACTGTCAAAGCATATTTCTCGCTTGTTATTCTGGACAACAACTCAATACTTGGCTATATGGAGACAGAAAAAAACATGTTTTCTGAAACATTTAATCTATTCATCAAAATAGTCACAAATAACCTCCAAAATGTTTATTAAAGTCTAATTTAACAGGAGACAGAAAAAAGTAAAGTGACCTTGTTCTGACTTATTGTTAAATACAAATTTTTATTGTGCTTCTATCTTCTTACAAGTTGATGATGAAATTAAACAAATGATGAATGCACAAGGTTAGTACTGATATTTTTAAAATTAAGATTAAGCAATAAGTGAGCAAAAGATACAGACAGTGTTAACAAACAAAGAGAAATTACTGGAAATTCAGCTCATCAGAACAATATGCAAGCTGTCTCTTTAAACCCCACATTGTTTCCACTGAAAACTGAAGGTTAAGAATCCTTGATTTCTTGAGCACAAAACATGTATCTATACACGAAGCATGTATAATAGTATTTCTATTGTCCAGCAGAAAAGCTGAAGTACTTTTTCTTTTCTGCAAAGCCAAATGCTAATGTAATAAATATCACTCGTCTTAACATAATGCAGTTCTCGCTTCACAAGATACAATTTTTTGAACAATCCCAAAAAACCTTCTGGAACAGGCTCCATGCCACTCAGATGCTGTGGCCAATGTTAGCTAATTGCATAGCTAGTACAAAACCATTGTCCTGTATCTTGCGTACCTTGTGCAAACCATGACAGCCTGCTTAGCTAACCTGAGCAGCCACTAGCCATTCTTATTCTAACCACTTCAGAAGTTTTGACAGAATAACTCTGCAGGATGGAAAGGGAAGATAGATTAAGGCAGAGGCACAACTGTAGACACACAGTTCTACACCTCAACATTGTTATCCAGCCCAAGTCTTACTACAGTGACAAGAACAACAGATTTCAGAGGACAGCTTGTGCATTTAGTTGGAAAAAGAAATCTGTTTATAAAAATATTTCACTGTTCTGACTACTTATTTTGACTTTTTTCTTCAGACTAAGTACAGGCTTTTCATGTGTGTTCAGTGCATTCAGTATCTTATGCTGTTTTACCATTTCAAAGTGTTACACACTAAGTAATAATTTACTACATAACACTGCTTTCCTAAGCTCACTATACTATACAGACTGTAATAACAGCATGCACCTATTTATGTGAATTTCTATCTTAAGCAAACAAACTCTTTATCACATTCATTTTCATTTTACAGAAAGATTAATACAGTCACAGACTGCATGAAAGACAGCTTAAAATTAAAGCATTGCAATCCCTAAACTATCACATGTGATAAGAAAGTCTCCATGGCGATAGGAAAATCCCCTTTTCAATTTTATAAACATTAAATTTAGCACTTCTAACAATTTATTATTATCATTACAGTCATTTTAGCAACAATAAACCATACAAATATATGTACCTATTACATATGGGGGAGAGTAGGCACAGTTGCATGTGCTACAAAGCTCCACCTATGCTCTACAAATCCTTTCATATTGCTAGATGTTCAGTTAGTTTAATTTTCTATTTGGCGTCCCAGTAAACCTCAAAAACATTAAGTTCATAAGTACTACCAAACTGAGTTTTGAACAGGATAAAGCCACTCTGTAATGCCAAGGAAGAACTTAACTCACAGGTGTTTGCTCAAAATACTGAAACAGCTCAGGACTCAAAACTAGAGTTTCTGAAGGACATAGCCAAATTATTTCTGCCAAGCTTCACATTTCATAAGAACTCTGTTATATAGTCCCAATATAAACATGATTATATTTGTTTGGCTCGATGTACCACACTGAAAACTGAGTTTTTATTTAGAGCAATCATTTTAACTAAACACAACCTGTGGGTCGAGCACAGACACACTAAGTATCATACCTCATCAGCTAGTAACGCTATGTTATACCTAAATTTAAAATTCAAAGTTGATTCTTTAAATACATTCATTTCTCCATGCACAGAAAATCATATACACAACTACTTTTGAATTTTTCTTACCATCACAATCAATCCTAAACTTCAGCAGAAAAGCAAGCAACTTGTGCACAAAAGATTACTATTTGTAATCAGCGTACACAGTATGTGTTCTTCAGCTGGCAGCTAGAAAGAAATAAATCCCATCAATTTTACTAAAAAGTAGAAGACTATCTTCTAAGTTGCCAGTTGTCTTTCATTTTTTTAAACAATCCTACTAAATGTTTGGGAATGGCTTGGGTTTTTTTTTTAAAGTACTTATTACTCCTTAGAAAAACAAATTCCTTTTGTCATATTGCCATAAATATTGCACTGGTACTTAAAATTATTCAACTTTGCCCTGCCAGTGAAAATGCTAGGAGTTATAAGTGTGTTTACTGAGGCTGCAAAACACAGTAACAATCCTACCACCTTAAGCAGACATTTTAAGCACAGAAATGCCTCAACATCAAGAGAAATCCGGGCACTAGCTTCAGTTTACTAAACTCTGTTTTGAAGACTCCTCATCATGAGCCAATCTTGGTTTATATTGACCTTCAACTGAGCAAAGCAAACAGCATCCTTGTCCTAAGAATCTCACAACCTGCATTTCATACTCATTCAGAGTGCCCTAAAAAACAGCTGTCAAAGATTCACAATTGGTATTTCTACTTTTTAGTAAGTTCTTCATCCCACCCTTCCCCCTTTACAGTTCAACCAAAATCATGCAAAATAGCGATAGAGGTTCACTACATTGCAATGAAATTATCATGGCTAAGAAAGAGTTTTGAAAGGTAAAAGGTTCCCTGTTTCACAAAGATCATTTTAAAGATGATTTGTTTCAAGATACAGTTAAAAGTAGGGTATGGAATCTTGAATGTGCAAATGCATTCATACATCTTCAAACCTCAATGTGGCCATAGCTATAATTAATCTTCCTATATTCAGAATTAATTCCCTATGTTCTGTGTGTCTATTAAATCTTGTCTTTAGTTTTATATATTATACTTGCCTCAGTCTCAAAGTGGGGAGATTTATTATGCTTACTTGTTGAAAGACTTCCATTGTTCAGGCTATTAGTTTGATTCATCATCAAGTTTTTAAAGGTCAGCTGCAAACCCACAAACAGCCTGACAAACAACCAACCTTTGTAGATGAATATCAGATTTACGTGATATTATATCATTCTCATACTCTTGTAATTTGCAACAACCTAGTTCATGATGTGTCATTTAAAGATATGCACATCTTATGAATTATATGAATTATTCATGCCTTCAAACTACCAATAAATTTTCAGAACTATCATCCTTTCTTGATACCTGTTCCCATTTATATAATTTCAATTTCAAATAATTTATTGAGAATTCAAACTGATAACCAAAAGCACATCTGAATTTGAGAGCTTATTTCTCAATTACATAATCTTCAATAAAGTAGTTCAAAAAAAGATACTCAGCTGAGGGTATCACTACACTGACCATATAGCATTAGTTAGTTATATATTGATCATGTTTTATTGGAAGACACAAGAATGCAGCATTATTGCAACATTGTAGTGGATATAATTGTCTTTCACATGTGCTTACACACACATCCACATCAGCCAATAGCCATTTAACATACCCGCTGGGCTCTTAGCGCAACTGGAGATTTATAGACCACAGGAAGAAAACATGTAGACAATGATGGCAAGAGAATTTTCAGCTTACATTTCAGAAATATTGAAGCTTAATGTAGAAAGAAAGAGATGTGACAATGGTGAAAAGGTTGGGCCCATGCCAAGCTGGGAGCTCTGATCCCAACGCTAGTCACTTGCTCTACAGTAAATAATTCATTCTATGTTTTCAAGTTTTTTCAAAAGGAAAGCAA
Source organism: Empidonax traillii (assembly GCF_003031625.1). Lineage (NCBI taxonomy): Eukaryota > Metazoa > Chordata > Aves > Passeriformes > Tyrannidae > Empidonax > Empidonax traillii. The sequence goes on along the minus strand of NW_020955241.1, from coordinate 2,332,361 downwards.
TGTTCTTTTATCTATATATGTTGACTGGGCAAAAGAATCACTAAAAACAGATTTTACTTCTTTGGTATGTGAAGCGGCAAGAGTCAGAGAATATATATGTATATGCATGTATGTTATGTATGTTTGTATATGTGCTTTGCTGGAAAAGCCCCAGATAAGAGTACATGGAAATTACTCATCTGAAGATATCTTTACCTCTTGCATGAGAATAGAATCACTTGACTGATATTTAGGATACTTACTGTTAACAGTTTATTCATTGTTCTACTGCTTTTTGAAAATGCAAGGCCTTGCATCTGTACAGTGATTAGTATCTCTCTTAGTACTTGCTTTTCGTTTTTGCAAGTCACTTGACTAGTTTCTCAGCACTACTGAATGCATTATTGTATGCTTGTAGTTGATCACTTCAGAATCCTTTGAAGGTGCTGTATTTCTTCAGTATAAAATTTATATCTCCAGACATTGTGTCAAAAAAAAACAAAAACAAACAAACAAACAAACAAACAAACAAAAAAACCTGAAATAGCCACAGACGTTCTACCAGCAACAACATTAAAATGGTTTTTGGAAATCACATAACAGAAATAAATGCACTTAACAGCCCTGAACTGTGGCCAGTGAAGATTTTAAACATGAAAATAAGCCACAGTGGCAACCACATGGCAATAAATGACACCTTTTCAACCATCCTTCACATTACCTTTCTATGAAACAAGTCATTACTTCCAAAATAAACGCAACTATGGAATTTCCTTAAAGGTTCATTAAAACCATTGTACACACCATTGATTTCTCAGAGGTTTATAAGCACTTGTAAGTGGTCTATCACATGCCGAAAAGCTACAAGGTTACAAAAGGAGAGACAGTACAGAAAGGAATACAATACAGTGATACTACTATAGTGCATATGCTATCAATTATGGGGAATCCTATTTTGTGCAGAGAAATTGATTTCCATCCCACCCCTGGGTTTCTCAGGAGCACACAGATTACTGGAATTTATAAATTTACTAATGCATATTATGTCTCCCCTTTAAATGGTATGATTTAATCCTATACATTATGAATTAATCGACAGATTTTCCATGCTTGATAACTGCATATCAGCTTTTAGGGAAAGCAGAAACTTATTCTTATTTGCAGTAGGAATATTTCATAACATAAAAGTCCTTTAATTTCATCCACAGCAAGCATAACCTTTCAAAATTATGTTTATAGGAAGCACTTGGCACTCTACCACTTTCTATCCTGGTACTCCAAACTGCTTCTGCTCATAACAATTAAAAAAAAAAAAAAAAAAAACACCATAACATAAAGTCACAGGGTTTTGATTCTTATGTTTCCTGAATGTCAGAAAGAGACCAACATACTCAACATGACCAGTTATTGCTGGTCAAATTCACAAACATCAGAGACACACTGAACTCCTGTTTTAACTATTAGATGATACCTTTAATACACGGTAACAAGATGCTAAAGTTGAGCTGGAGCTTCTAAAAGGTGTCACTTGCCTTCAGTTTTCTTTCACTATAAACTTCAAGCACAAAAGACATGACTGTAAAACAAAAATACAAGGATACAAAGGAAAAAAAAAAGGTTATGCCATTAAAGGCAAAGGCATCTGTGATCCCACTTTCATTGCTAAGTTTCCCATCTGGAATATGCCTAACTACAGCTTGAGAGGAAATCAACATCTCATGGGAGACACAGCATACCCAAGCAGCCAAAAGAGTAAGAAGTACCTGAATTAGCCTTCAAGACAACGTGTAATATTTTCAGAAATTAAAAGCTTATGTTTGCGATATTATTTGTTTCATTGTTTTGCAGTAAGGCCTCAAGAACAGAGAAAAGTTGACAAAGGACAAATTATCTAATACCCTCTTCAGGTAGGTCATCTGGTTAAGGATATTCTTATTGTTCATTTATTAGAGGAGAAACACCTTGAAGTTGGCCTTTCAAATCTAGCAAATTTTGGCAGAATACTCTTGGCTAGGTACTAAGGTTATTAATGATAAAATGTACCCTGAGGCTCAGGCAAGAATGTGCATATATTTCAAGCTTACTGCTGTTACAGAAATTGGCGGCCCTGAGATCCAGCTGAATAGAGACTATCACTCTCCTCCAGTTTTTTCATTAGTAGACTCTCCAGCTCTATTCCTTCAAGGGTTTTAAACCGTCTATTCTCCTCACAGCATTTTGATACGCTCTTTTGACAGGGTGCCCCAGAAAGGCATCATTATTATTGCAACTGCACCATATACCACCCCTTTCTCCCTTAAAGTATAAAGAACACAATCTTAAGGAAAGAGTTCACCTTAGAACTCTGTACAGAGAAAGAAGCCATTTCTAGAAAGTCCCATTATACTACATGTCTACAAACTTCTGTTACACCACTGTCCTACCTGCTGTTACAATTCCACATCCTGCCTTTTTTTTTTTTTTTTTTTGCACAACAGCAGCAGAACTAATGGAGAGCACACTCCTGGCTCAGATGCAAGCATGATCTTAATGTGTTATGCTGCCAGGCTGAAGTAGCCATCTGCCTGCATGCTTTTAGCCCACTTCAATTATAAGAGAACACAATTTAGCTTAATCTTCAGTGTAAGAGCTAAATGTGAGATAATAGGACTTAGTTCAAATCTGAAACTAAACTGCATTATCTCTCAATTTGACAGGCAAAGCATGCACCCAACTAATGGATAGCAAAGGTTAGTTGAAGGGAGGAAACTTGTTAAGCCATTACAACTCAATCATGCTAATGAAAGGTTTAATCTAATGTACTTTACAGCATATCTGCAGCCATAAGTGCAGTTAAGGATGCATTCATGAATCAGTACTCCAGCTCATATGAGGCACAATAATTCACAAAACTGTATAGTTCGTTCACGATACCTGAGAGATCATGTAACATTCATATATACTCTAGAACAGAACATGACTAGTTTGTAAGACAAACAAACCTGAATGTGCAGCATTCAACTTCAGACAACCCTCTTTTTTTGAGGAAGTTACTAATCTATAGTTAATAGTCTTGTAGATAGCTTGCAGAAGATTTATTTAGTGCTCAAATTTGAGGATCCAGTTTACAAAGCAAATAAAAGTAAAAACTACATCCAGTTTTACTGTACTTATATGATTCCAGAGTCCCACTTGGTGTTAAATCAGGTTGCTGTAGATCTCCATCATATGCTGAGACTGTACAATAATTGGTTATATCTCAAAGATATAGATGATTGATTTTTCAAAGTGGAACCTGTAAGAAATTACCTTTTTTGGTAATGCCCATACTTAATAAAATCCACACACAAAGAACAACACACTGTGAAAAATGATTAAGATTATTTAATCTGAATTTTAAAATATAACAAAATATAAAAAAAAAAGGTAACTTCCCTAGTATGAAGCTGTTGTGACTGAGAAACAATTCTATTCCTTTCATATGGCTGTTATTTGCTCAGATACATTCACTGAACTTACATACCTGAAACTTTCCAACAATACTCCCTTTGTTGCAATCAAAACCACCCCAACTTATTCTAGCATTCTGGTTGCTTAATAATATGGAAATACATACTTTATTTTTAAATAAATCATAGTATTCTCGACAAAGCTTAACCTAAGCTTACTACATGGGCTTCTGCTACAACACAGATAACTCTGTTCCACTATGACAAAGTTATTTGGAGCCAAATTATGATGAATTATCAGGCAACGAGAGTTATAAAAGGGAGCCAAGGTTTCTGTTCAGAATGAATACTAATAAAGTTAAAAATCACCAACAAAATTTAATACACTTGCACAAAACTCAACTGATTGAGGATCCTGAAAACCACATAAAATAATGCATCTGTAGATTAATATCTTTCCATAAGAGTATGTACTTAGAATAGTAGAATTAGCTTCACAATTTTCCCCATTTAAAAAAAAATCATAAAAAACCCCCCAAAACAACCCCAAAACTTAAATATGTATGGATAACCAAAAACATTTGCTCATCTACTATGAGGACTTTGCATAAATCAATTTTTATAAATCTGATTTTGAGTAAAGATATATGTAACTTTACCAACCTTATTCTAGTCCACTGAGTCTTATTGAAACAAAACACTCTTTTTAAGCATGAAATAATCATATTCTTTTAATCATTTTTCTGCTCAGACTGCTTCAACACAAACTATTCTGCCATTTCCTTCTGCCAGCTATAATAATCTTGCAACTGAATTCCATTGTTATCTTTTTTGCCTTTCAATTGTAACTTAAATGGTAGAGTGCAAATATCTTAACTAAAGCGCTAATCTTCTTCCTCTTTTCCCTTTCCTCATGCATAAAACTTACAAGTTCTGGAGTCAGCTCACTAGGCACTCCTAACAATTAAAGCATAGCAAATGAAAACTCTTTGAAGAAAATGCCATTAAAGAGCAATTATTCAATATTAGGAATGTGTGTGAAATTATAAGCAGGCTTTTGTGTTATTTATTCTTTTATTTACAGAACATAGCAGAGAACTTGTGTGCTGCATTGTTCCACGTCATAAAATGTAAAGTTATAGCCTCCAGTTCTCATATTAATCACCCAATTAAGAGCTCACAGGCTGGCTCAGTATTACCTGATCCGCAGTGAAGAGCAGCCTATTTCATATTGGGTTCAACACTGGAAGCACCACTTGAGCAACTGCATGGGAAAGGTAGCAGCTTTGCTTTTGAAAAGAAAGCAGCCTCCAGAACAATCAGAAGTAGTACAGCATGCAATTTCAGGCTGTTTTTTCAGATAACAGGAAACATACTCATGGACAATTTTTTTTCTCCCCTTTCAATATGAAAACACTTCTATGCCCAGCATTATTTCTAAACTATTATAAGTCTGACAGTATGTAGTACATCTAGACTTTGCCAGTTAATCGATTAAAACTCTACCATTTGTTTCAATGACTACCTCCTCTTTGCCTAATAGTCTGAAACATTTCATGGTGTTGTACTCTTCCCAAAGCTGAAAGCTTAATATAAGTAATGAGCAGCATTCATCACAGTGAAGCAGGGATAGTCAAATTTCAAACAATGGAACAAATTTAAATTTGTTTAATGAACATTTCTGGTGAACAAGAGTGATGATTTTCTTAAGTACAAGATCACCAGGTATGAGCAGTCACTAGTTATACACGTCACCAAGAGAGGCCTCTTGTTGCCAAACTTACTCAATTAACTCAAGAGAGGTAAAAAAAGCAGACTTCAAATATAGCCATTGCATGCCCAATCGATTTGCATAATTTACAATTTTAATATACAACAATTGTCCAAATTAAGTTCCATCTTGTCAAAAATCGTTCTGGTTTATGAAAGCCTGTCTGACCTGAGGTGAGTAGAACAGCTGCATTTGCTTTTGAATGCTCCAGCCAGAAAGGATGTTTTGTCAGGAGCAGCACTAGCATGGGAGACAATAAAGTCATATAAGTTAGATCATATCTCACATAATTTACAAAATGTAACACCTATCTCAAAGACCATATTTTTGTAATGGCAGTCTACCTTTCCCCACAAGTTTGATGGAATTTACCAATAAATTTGCCTTTTCCTGCTTTTGTTTCTGCACACTGCAATGCATTTACAACAAAATTACTTGCAGTACTCGCAGTAACTGGAGCTTAAACAGACATAGGGGGTGGAGAGAGCAGGGAGAATCCACCCTCTTAAGCAACCGTTCCAGACAAGGACAATTTTGATATCTTAAATGGTTAAAACAGACTATTCTAGAGCATATTACAGTAACTTTCAGAAAAGTTCCTTCTATCCCAAAACAACATTTTCAATTTTTGTTCATGTGTATGTATATGTACATATACCTTTCAAAAATCCACCTCTTAAACCTACACTCACAGGTTGGAGAGCAGGTGGATTGATCTTTCGAAATATTTGACTACCCAGTTTCTTAAATGAGAGCTTCTCAACAGTTTAGTTAAGAAAAGTAAGTCAGCTATCTTCAACACCTAAATACAAATTAAAGTCAGAGTTTAAAGGTAGTTGTAAAGGTCTTTTAAATCTTGGAGGGTTGAGTGAACATTAAGAAAAAAACCATCTCATCCACACTTAAGTCTAATAAAACCGAGTAGAGTCTTCTCAAAGACAGAATATATATTCCAGAGGGTAGAATATAGAATAAACTACAGTATATGTTGTAGTACCATTAAAATAAAGAGAAGGAAATCTGACATTATCCAATTCTAACTTAATTATTTTATTATCTTACAGAGAAATTACTAAAAAATGCAGTAAACAATCAATATATGTTCTAAAAAACACAAGCAATCACAGTTAAGAGGCAAAATATTTCTACCAGAGGCAAAGATTAGGTGCAAAGTTGAAATTGTAAGTAAATGTGGTAGTATGGCTTCAACAACAGCATCCATGAAATGCAATTTTGCAGAAAATCTAGTAACTAATTCTTATGCCGTTAAAAACAGAAAAAATACCTCTGAGCTTCTAAGTATTTTTAAAGAGACTAAAAATACTTGAACACATCAAAGACCAGTTCTGTTTTATTTGTCCAAAATTCAGAGCTCAGACCAAAGTTACTACAATGTTGTGTTACAATGATACCACCAATTATTTTCCCTATATTATCACTTAAAAATATTCCAGACACTTTTAAATTATGCTCTCAACTAAAGATAGAAAGTTCCTTAAACAGTTAACACTTTTATTGGTTTTCAGCTGTAAGACCCACAATGTGATTCTTTCAGAATGCCTTTTCAATTAAATCCCTCATGCCAAATAACTCACATTAGTAAGATGGTTCTACAAAATTATCAATGTCATACTTAATGATGACATTTAAAGTTGATTTCACTTGAAAACAGTTGTCACATTTCATATTTTCTGTCTACAGAGGATTTCCACATCAAGTGTCCTCAGCTTTCAAGTATAATTACTTTTCCCTTACTACTAATAATATTAAGCTACTAAATTCAAACTTAATCTAAAAGTTATGTTCTTCTGGATTTAGAAGATAAAAACATGAAGCACTTAAGGCCCTAGAAAACATAGATCAGCTTATTGTTTTGTTCAAATGTATAGCTGTTTTCTATATAGAACACTAATATTTATATTTACAGTGGAAGAGATTTACATAGGAAGAACACTGATGAATCAAAATTTTAGTTTCACTCTTGAATTAATAATGCTGATTTATATATTCTGTAAGGTAGCCAACAAAATAAAATTTAAATACATATATACACCAGTTAGCCTTTTCTTCCAGGGTTAAAGAGAACTGGGACTGTTCCAAAAAGCACAGCAAATTACAATATGAGTTTAAAGAGAGAAATTTGCACAGTCTAGTTATAACTACCTTTCTAAAAACTGATTATAGAATACGGGTTTTCCACAACTTTGCAAATATTACACAAAATCCATGCATTTTATGCATACAGCTTTTTGCTAGTTTATTTACATCAGGATACCATCTCAGCAAGGGCTTTAAACCTGATCTGCCTAGACATTTTCCCCTATAGTCAGTTCCCAAAAATAATCCAAAGGCGGAAGGAAGGAGGGAAGGAGGGACTTCCACTAAATTATGCAGGAATAAATAGCTTTGCAAAATAGTCTAAACAGATAAAATAACAATAGTAAAGTTTTACATGCAAGTCTTCCCTCTATCCACTGCACAGGGCATTGCTAATAATGACTGGATTTACAAGACCTCATGAGATTCCTCTGCTTTGATAACCCTTGAGGGTCCCATGACTATTCCCAGTCCCTGAGCTGCCCAGCTCTGTTTGTCCCTCTTTCCTCAGATCTTGAGTCCACAGATTTTTGAACTAACTGTTCCATTTCCTAACAGCATCTAATAAGCTCTCCCACAGCATACAGAACTACTTCCCACTTTCAGAGAAATCACCTACCCAGGTCCTCCAAAGTAACAAGACATACACACTGAGACAAAACTCAATCACTATGGAGGTGCACAGAGATCTGAAGAAAGTTCTTTTTTAGCACAGCCTCACTAGAAATTCTTGTAGACTGAAAGTTAGGACTTTATCCACATCACTTAATGTTTCAAATAGGTAAGTCTGTCCTTCACCGCCACAGTGTTTCATATAGGAAGCCAGCTTTAACTACCTAGAGATAAGGAAATTGCTCAGTGTTCAGGGGAAGAAGTCTGTATTTCCCTCTCCAGCACCACCAGTGGAGCTGAACATTTGCTGTATGTCTATTGATCCCAACAAGATTTCCTTTTCTTCACTTAGAATCATAGAATCACTTAGAATATTAAGTCTTTTTCTTTAAAAGCATAATGTCTGACTGTAGATAATGTAATATTGGTATTTAATCAAAATGCCTCAAAACATATAGGTAATTATTAAAGCATTTCAGATTATGAGAATTTTGTATCTACTGCCTAAACTAGGCAGTAAGTTATAGTTATGTTTAACCTGAACAAAAATCTACCTCTCTCTTTATTATATTATCTCACAGTTCAGTGAATTAATACCTAAAGTGGATACAAGGCTATTAATTTCTGCAGATGCACAAGTATGAAGGCATAGAACCTATAACATAGGTCAGGCCACCCAAGTACCCTGTCAGGAGCTGAAATGGGACCCCTGCTCTTATGGGTCAACTTGGGGACCTTGGTGAGGCTGTTCAGGACCATTAATGCTCATTAGTGCTCTCAGGGCACTCATCTCAGCTCTGTACCTATCAATCAAGTAAGGTTGGTTTTCTTCACTAGAGAGTTTTTATAAAACATACTTTGGATTTCCTTCTCACAAAATTATTTTGCTTAATTCATAACTTCCTATCTTGGTTCAAGGGGAAAAGGGAGTCTGCTAAAGTAAAAAATACAATTTTAAAAACAACAACAACAAAAGCAAAACAAAAACACCAAACTAAGCATACTACATCTTTATCACCCACAGAATGACAGAAATCTCATTGCTTTCCAGAAAAAAACATGGTAACTAATACAGAAGTCACAGAAGTCATACTCACCACAGCAGTTATAATGTAATGATATTTACATTATGTATACATAAAAAATATAATGCAATACAGTGTAATTTCAGATGCTACACAAAGTAGCTCTGGTCACTAATATTTTTTCATAGCTTTAACTGGATTTTTTTATTTAGTCCAGATTATCAGTATATCTGTTCACTTTTGTCTCAAAGTGCTGCTTCTACCAAACAGAGATGGCTCAGGGTTGAGATTGGACTTTGTTCACCTTCTGGATGGATCAGTTGCTCCTCCATGAATGCCTGAGTCACTGCAGACATCTGCCTGTCCCCCAGTAGGCATTTCCAAATGAAATGAAAGAAACAAACACCAAGAAATCAAAGGTTGGTGAGCCTTTCAGTTAAGCTGGGAAGCATTACTGAGCTTCCTCTTCTTTTGGTTCTTGTTCAATCTACATTAGTGCTGTTGTAGCTAGAGAATAATGACCCATTTATGAATAATAACCTTGCTAGTCTTCATGGTAACTGTTAATAAAAAGTTAATTAAGTTTTGAAAATAATGTTGTTTCCCTTCATTTTTTGTAATATAATCTTCAACTGACGCAACATACAATTTAAAAAGTTGGGGTTTTTTTTATTATGTAGTTGAAATCAAAATGGTATTTGGTTTAAAATGTAGTCACTAGATGAGAGAAAGGTTATTCTACTACAGGAGTAACATGCTCTCAATGCTTATGTAGTATATTTCAATTATGTGTATTTTCAAAGAAAGAAAAGAACAAGCAGCATGTAAGTGGTGAACCATAATAAAGCTGTAATAAGGTAATCTCTGTACTTAACATATTGAAATTATTGCACAAGTATGGTGTACAATTGCGAATCTCCTAGGTTCTCCATATTTTCTATGTCTTTACTTAATTTACCCACCTTTGAATGTAGATATTCACAATTAATACCAGATATTCACCACTACAAGAGGGACTACAAGCAAGAAAAGGGGCCAACTGTCATGATTGTGCCATGCTTTTATCTAATTTGGTGCCTTTTTTTTTTTTCCAAACATAATTCAGAGCTTCTAGATCTTTTTGTATGAACTAGAGATACAAACAAGTGCTTTTCCTGTATAGAAATCCCTACTCTGAGTAAACTGTAATTTGGGCACAAATTAATTCTATATTTTTAAAGAATGGAGACTTATGGAGGTGTTTTTTAAAAGGAGGAACCTTAAAAATATATAAGGGATAAAACAAATTTAAGATCGAAATACTTCATTACTTACTTTTAAGGTGAATGTAATTTCAGCCAAAATAGACAATTAGGTATAAAAATCTATACATATATTTCATAAACAAAGAAATTTGGGCAAATATTTTAAAAGAAAAAAGTACCATATGTTATAAAGCTGTGCTCCAAAGCAAATTAATGTTTCTGTTAAAATTATTCATAGTAGTATCTGGGTCACCACAATAGCTGACATAATAAAGGTTAACAGCATAGAAGCTCAGCATCAGCCAGACCAGCACATTTTAAAAACGCATTGCAGTGTGCTATATGTCAAGTGAGGACATTTCCATGTGATCTGAATAATTTTCTTGCTTTGTATTAGTCTTCACCTACACAGCTACCTTTCTACCTCGTGTATGTTTGATATGGAGGCCTTCCACAAAATATCATTAAAAAGTAATTGCTCTATAAAACATCATTGTTCGTGTTCTTCAACACAAGGCTTTTCCTGCAGAGACAGTTACAGACAAAACAGTATGCTAGAACTACAAAGAAAACCACACATCTTGTGTGCTGTACATATTAAAAAACCACAAACAAACAAACAACAAAACTCATATTTATATTTATTAGTCCTGAGTATAAAATCAGGCATTTAGATCTGAAATTACTCCCTTTAAGGATACACGTGGCTGTACCACCTTCATAAGCAGAGAGGGTGCCAGGGTGTCATCAGGCTTGGCTGTTGTTGATTCTGACTTGAAAAGGTATCTAAACCTGGTTTCTAAATGTTAATGAATTCTCTCCAATGGAAGCCAGGTTTCCCTTCCTCTACAGTAATGCTCCTACTGTGGTAACAATGTAATAATGCTTCCCCTGGTCTCTCAAAACAGAAAAGCTCTCTTTTCATTTGCTACACATAGTGTGTTAAACACCAAAGAAATACTTTGGGAAACATTTCATAGTCGTCATGAAACCCACGCCAACCTGAGTTATCCCCATGCTCTGGAAGTCCCTGAATGAGCTCTTGTGCTTTTTCCCTTCGTAGGAGCAAATTGAAGATGACCTCATGCTCCCAGCCCTCATTGAACCTATGAATCAGGCATGCTTTTGTGGGACAATTTAACCACAATTTTAGAGGTGAATTATGAATAGGATGTCCCGACTTTGAGGAGAGCATCTCAAGCAGGACGCACATCTCTCAGCAGGCAGCTTTTACACATTTTTTGCACCAAACTTAATTCTCAGTAATAAGTCAGTTTCTTTCTTTTATGAGATGCTGTAATACAGCTAAACATAGTCTTATGTTCACATAGGTCATCTTCATTACTATAAATCTTTTTCCCTCCTAAGAGGTGGTTGTGTTTACTGCAACATCAAAACTCTACAATTTCCCCGAGAGCTCATGCAAGTGGAAGCATGACAAAGCTGTCAGTATCAGGCTTTGATGATGAAATTGTTGTCCTTCTTGCATCCTGACTGAAAAAGCAGCCTTACATATTTTCATTCATTTGATACAGTTTTAAAGCATATCACAATTCTTTATAATTCCAAATATTTTTATAGTGGTGTCACAGACAAACCAGGTTAATAAATTCCATCTATCAGAGTACTGGAAAATAGATTTGTTCCTTTCACCAGTAGAAAAAAATAACAGAGTGAATTAATTTCTAATGCAAAAGACAAACATAAGTCTTCCTTTTCCCACTGGAATTTTGAACACATTAGTTTGCTATTCACCCAGGAATCCCCTCCGGTTATGCACCCTCCATTCTACTTTTTCAAGTAGAAATGATGAAACATTTGTAATAAATACATGCCAAAAAGGCAGTCTATTGTTGTTAAAATAATTGGAAATCTACATTTCATCACTCATTGACATGTTTCTTATTATTTGTCATAGAATTCAGAAAGCTATATATTTATGACCAAACCTGGCTGTACTCTCCAGATTTATATACTAAATACAATCTCCTCGAATTTACAGCTTCAGTCAACACATTTAATGCAGTGCATGCAATTCCAATTATTCTTCCACTGTAGCGAGGCAAATACAAACTAAAATGTAAATTAACTGCTAAACATACAGCCCAATTCTGCACCCAGACCTTCCTTTAGATCACTCTAGAGAGAAATTTATAGATCAAGTTAGCTGACTAGTAATTTACTTATTTTAAATTTTTTACAGGTTAATTTTGCCAAACCCCAGAACACATCTGTTTCAACTAATTCAAGGTAATTCCCTTAAATTATTGTTCCCTCTGAAATGACTCAGCAGTTTCAATGAGTGTTCCTTATGTATGATGTCTGTGGGAGTAATCTCATAATCAACATCAGAAAACTCAGCGATATAACTACTGAGCTGTTAAGGCATTGATAATTTTTGAAGGTCTGGTCTTAGGCTTAACAGAATCCTATTCAGAATGGGGGGAGGCATTTTTTCTAATCTCCACTGTATCAAACCATGTTAGCATATTTTATGTAAAACACATATGAAAATATATCTATCAATATACCAATTAACGTGAACACCTAGGAGAATTTTTGTGTTAAATATTAAGATGTGCATTACCCAGATAATTGAACTGTTCCACAATTCTCTCTGGCTTTCCCGTCCCAGAGTAATATTTTATCACTTATATCTAATATATTCAAAAAAGCACGTTTCCTGAAAAATACCTGAAGACAGATCCCATTCACCTCAACATCAGCTGACAGAGTTGACAATATGTGAGGGCAGAAATCTGAGGGCAGGAGAACAGAAGCAGTACTTAAGTTACCTGGAGATTTCATGTCATTACATCATAATTCAAATTCAATTTGCTTAAATTTATATGATTTTTATAACAGCAAAATAAATAATTAAAAATTATTAAGATGAAGTGAATACAAGACTTTGCATGGCAACTAACCAGGAAAGATTCCCATTCTCAAGGCAAAAGTGAATTTTTTTGGCTTTAGAAGCAAACAAAAATAAAGCTTCTGTTTTTTCCAATCATTCTTCTTCTTGGTAATCTCTTCTCCGATATGCTACATATTTTTGAATTTCTTTTGAACCAGAAATTCTAGGCTCTTGAGAAGATCAGATATTTGTTTCAGCAGCCTGAAGAAATATTCTTAACATTCAAGATGTATTCATTAACACCATTAAAACCTTGAAGTTACTTTTATTTGCCAGCTACTTCAAGATGCATTTCCACTGACAGGTTGCAACTATCCTTATGTAGGAATCAGAGATCAAACTTTTACTAATGTCTCAAATCTTATTCCAATTCACGCAATTCGCTCCAAAGAATTTAGCTATATTGCATGGCAAATCCTTCATAAATCTAGTTGATCTTTTTTCAGCATTTCTGTGATAATTTGCCTTTTCTTACTTAGGAATGTTTTGTCTCAACCCTTTCACTGACAATGAAAATGACATTTTGAGGTGCCTACAAAAAGTAACTTCTAGTTAGAAGACTCAAAACAGTTGTATTTTATTCCTAATTCTTTAAGTTACTTTCCCTGCAAACTAGGGCAAGTCACATCAAATCTCTCTTTTCTTTTGTTTGTTCTCTTGATTTACCCTTCTGGAAGCTCCTTTGAGAACAGACTTACCATATACCTATCAGTGTCCCGTGGAGGCTTCACTCTCACTGAGGTCTTCTGGGTCTTTCATGTTAGATTCTACATATTAAATAATGAATAGGAAATACTATTTGTTTGTGGTTTACAAATACACATGGGCAAAGTGCTAGCTTTTCTCTCCAAAACAGCCTGGATTTTCAGAATCTGATATTGCTGGACTGCCACAGACAAAAAGAGTATTCAGTGTGGAGGAAAGATACTCAAACCTGAGCAATTAATGTTACTGCTCTAAAGAAGAGGCCTTTGTAAGAAAAACAAAATACAGAGAAAGAAAAAAAGTAAACTTGTTTACATCTCCTCTTCCTGCCCTTAATGGTGTAAATAAATATTACAAAGGAAGTACCAGATCTGAGATTCTGCTTATATTTGAGCACCTGAAAAGAAATCTGTATTTAATTTTTTGTTACAACACAGTGAAGCTATTTTTTTATCCAAAAATAAGAATGCAAACATTCCTGTTTAAAAAGATGTATACTGCTGTACAATGTTTTGATCTCAGTTATGGAATATGCTGATTGTTCACTGAAATTGTAATAACTTCAATTTATCCTTTACTCAACCCTCAGATTACAGTTTCCAAGGAAATTCTCAGCTCATCTCAAATAAGGCAAACTATGTTGCTCTTCCTGTTCCCCATTTATTTATCTTACCCAGGCTAAATGTAATTTAAGGCATCCCTTGAGATAGCAGTGGTGGGGGGAGAAGAAAAACAGGCAGAGAAATAAGAGAAGAGATGAAAGTTTACTGAATTAACTCTGTGCACAGAAAACCTCTAAAAGCAGCTATATGTTCATCTAGACTGGGAAGGGAATATTACTTTTGCATATAACACAATAAAGTAGTAAAATTTTAAAATGCACTTGGAAACTCAACAGTGTATTTTCTGTTATCAGGTACAATTCAAGGAGCTAAACTGTTTGCCTAAGGGACACAGCAGGGGTTTCTGCACCAATTTTTGAGTTATTTTTTCCACTTAGTATGGGAGACCTGTTTCAAAAATGGTCTCAAATATTTTTTAATTCTTATGTTCAAAATAAGCAAACCCTTACAGATGCATTTAGTTAATGGACTCACAAACACTGAGTCTAGATTAATATAATAAAAAGAAAGTACCAAAAGCAAGTTGTAAAGACTATTTTAGGATAATTTAACCATAATGAAAAACTGGAAATCTTGGTATTTTCTAAAAAAAGGAAAGCAGTTTTCAGTGAACAGCTCAAACACCAAAACTGAGCAACACTTTAAAATAGCATCACTTCCCCCTCCAATGTAAGTTCAGTGCTCAAACTTTGAAAAAACAAGCCAGAGAAAAATATGGTGCTCCCCTGACATTTGATGAATGAAAAGATTTGTAAAATGATACAAATGAACAGGTCTAAAACATTCCAAAATGTTGTATTTACAGCTGCATTCTTTTTAACAAATAAGGTCTGATATGATACGGTGGATATTCCTCAACTGTGAAGATTTTTTTATAAATCTGTGATGACCAAAAGTGAAGAAGAGTGGCTCAGGCAACTGCTCAAAGTAAAAAGATGAAAAGGGACTGGGAAAGACTGCTTCAGAAGTGCCTTGTTACAAGGAACTACCCATAGGGTTTTGCTCAGGTAGCAGAAATACACACTAAAGAGACAGCAGCAAAGTTTATCCAGGGTAGTCAAGAGCTGGGAGAACAAGGTGAAGAAGCACAAGCACATCGATTGCAGGATGAAGCAGAATCAGACTGCCTGTGAGATCAGTAGCCAAGGGACCTAAGTGCACGGCCAGCTGCTGCCAGTATCTGGCCTGGAGTGAGCGGGCAGGGACCTGAAAATCTCAAATCGAGAGAAGATTGTGGCTGAAGCAGCAGGAAGCAAAGAGCAGACACACGAATAGCCTTGCCAAGAAAAGGACTGTACATAATTTCAGATTTTGGGAAACCAATTTTAGGGATGGCAAATCATCTCATTGCACTGTAAATTATCCTGTTGCCTTTCCCCCTTGATAAATTACTTTTCATCAAATCAATCGATTCATGTCTGAAAGCGAAAAAAAAAGCAACTACCTTACTGAGTTCCAGACAGCCCTGTCTCATTTCCCCAAGCTTCTAGGGAAGGCCAAAGCTGACATTTATCAGTGATCCACAAAATTTCAATTGGATATTTTTGCTGCAAATCAAGTTCTAGATTAACTTCATTTATTCCCAAATCCACAGGTGAAAAGGAATATTTGATTCCTTATTCAAAATAAAAATAAGGCCTTTTAATAGAAAAAAAAATATTGAGGCAATCTAGGAAGAATTGGATCATTTTTATTTTTTAACCTTATTGTTCCTTGCCACCTAAATTTTCTCTTCTTTACTTGCAGCTATGCACATTGGGGTTGAATATCCTGTGGTGTCTTTATTGAGATCTAAAATAAAACAGTGAGGGTTTTGGTTTTGCTTTGAACAAAAATGCTCATGTGCAGAGAAGCCCTTGTAAGGATTTTAACACTAAGACTAAAACACCTGTTCAATATTAAACACAACACAGAAGAACCTGATGCTGTTTTTCAAAACATAGGGATACATGGCCTCCTTTTAACATCTATCCTGAAACTGAGGGGAAAAAGGTTCTTTCTTCAACTCACAGGAATTAAATACCCTCTAGTTCCCTGGAGTTCACCAAGCACCCTCTCCTGACCTATGCAGGCACTTGCGACTATTCTTTTTTAGTATTTCCCAGTGCAGATGTGAAGCTGGTGCCCCGCTGGGTGCTGGTCTGATTCTCTAGCCCTTATGATCAAGTGAGAATTTTTAGCTCCAGACCCGTGCTTTAAATTATGTGAGTAAATGAAACTAAAGCAAATTACAGTAACATCAACAGGTGAAATGGAAAATGCCTCTAAAATATTTTACATTCCTGTGCAAACAAAGAGTGTAATGGACGCATTAAAAAATGGAATCTGCTTCCCCATTGCCTCGAGCATGGAGCTAAAAAGTCTTGATGCCACAGCTAGGCTGCTGCAGAGCTGAGCTGCTTGCAAAAGCTCCAGGAGGAACTCAGAAAAGCCATCAGAGGCAGGTAGACCAGCTAAAAAGAAAAAAATTGATACATTCAAGAACAGGGCAAGGACTTAATCTCACAAATAAAATATGCCAGGCAGATCTTGCTCAGATACTGAGGAATCAGACAACAGACAGTCAGGGCCCATCTTGGTACCAGGCGAAATTGCTTGGATGCTGGTGAACTGGCCAGGGGGCTTTCAGGGTCTACCACAGTAGATGTATCTAAAGCTGTGTCCATGGGGACTGCTGTGGAGACTGCTGGGGGAGGGGGCTACTGCTGGAGGCTGCTACAGGAGCTGTCGCCACTCTGTTACCCAGCCTGGTGGTTGGCTCCTCGAAGGCTACAAAGCTACCAGGGAAGAAGCCTGAGGGAGATCCACCAGCTTGCAAAGCCAGGGGCACTTCATGGTCCTGTGCTTTTGACACGTGCCCTCAACTTTTCCCTACTTTTCTATCTTCTTTCTCTCTGCTCTTTTTTTGTTACAAAATAAAGTTGTATTATCATTTTGGTATCCAGCATCCAGTCTCATTTGTGCCTTTATTTCGCTTAGAGGAATGTTTTAGAACATGATTCCCCTCTGCATCTAAGCATGTTGGAATATAGGGTGGACATTCTCCAGCTAAGGAAATCATTTTTGAATCTCTTTCTCTTGCTTGACAAGCTTTTTAGAGACAAGAGAGGCAGTCTGGCATTTCCTCCTCTAGACGTATTTTAGCAAATGATGCATTCTTTTATTTAGATAATAGAGAGCGTTGATGAATTTATGGAGATATTCACAGGCTGTGAGTTCTAAACATTGTGAAAATACAACTCATTGAAATATGTGTGATTTCAAAGCCAAAATAAGTGAGCTTCAAAACTAATTCAAGGAAAAGCACATGCATTGTCCTGTGGACCTTGGGCATCTCATGGCACTGGAAAATATGGGTTTCACTTCTGCCTCAGACACCCAGCAACTAAAGGCTGCAGGTTTTGTCTTTCATGGCTCTAAACATGTTTGTTTAAAGTTGTTTGTTTTAGGTTTTGCTTAAGTGTGACAGGAATTAAGGTGAGCAGGCTACTTTGCAGTGGAGGCTAAGCTGGGAACTGACAGTGACTCAAGTGCAGGCCTTGCCCTCTCTGATGGGGCACCATCTGAGCCAGCAGTGGTGTCAGAGTCTGGCAACAGCCCAAGGATGATCACATCCTTCATTGCTGTCATTTGGGAATGAGAGAGAGAAGAATGTAGGATAAGACCCTGTTCCCCAACCAAGCTCTGCTGAAGTAGCAACTGGGTGATACACATGTATGTGTACAAAATCGATACAGAAACTTCATATTAATTGGATCTGAGCAGAAGTGGCAGTGGTCTGTTCTGGCTGGATATAAGGAACTTCCAACAATTTGTCCAACAGACAAAGGCTTGAGTAGAAAATTAAGGCAGAATAGGTAATAACAATAGAAACTGGGGTTTGGAATAGTCATTAGTAAATTACTTGCTTACCTAACCACCAAAGCAATCCTCTGTGAATAATTTCAACATTTTCCATTATTAACACATTTTTTTCTCATGAAAGTCAGGTATAGGAACAAACTATGGCTAAAATTTAGGCTATGGAACATTTTTCAGTCTCAGGTTTCTTCTATAGTCTCCATAGAGCACTGATAAACTGTGATAATGAGGAAAGCAGGTCATTTTCAGTTATTTTTAGCTGTCCTTATTCTAGATAACAATATTGTTCCTAAAAAAATAGGAGGAAAAATAAGAAAATCTAAAATAAAGACAAAACATTAAATGTAGAGAAAACACAGACAAAAAAGACAGGCATGTGAGGTAATAACAAATGTTTTGTAATTGTGTTCATTTGCAATCATGAGATGTAGGAGCACTCTCTAATAAAGAAAACAAAAGAAAAAAAAAGCCAGTGAAAATCATAATTTTAGTAGTTCTCTTGCTGAGGTTGAGAAAAAAAAAAACTTTTAACAGAACAGAGCCCTGATAAATTACATAGTTCAAATGACAATCTGGAGACAACAACTCCAGAAGAAATAATCCTGGGCTGATGTACAGCAGTCTGTTTAATATATACTAGAATAACAGATACAATCACCAAAATAAAAGACTACTTTGCCACTTTCAGAGACCCTTTGCAGATATCTACACCAAAGAACTTTGAAAAGTCTTCAAATTTTTTTAGTACAAATCACACAGTAAAGAACACACATACAAAATGGATTTTAAAATATTTGGAAAGCCGAAAAAACAAACACTGAAAAAAATAAGGGGTTTTTATATGAATGGATGTAAAGGAATGTAAAGCTTGTGTACTTCTTAATTGAAATCACAAATAGTTAATAATATTTCAGCTTTCTCAGTTAAAACTTTAACAACTGTATGTTTTGGCTATAATAAAAACAATTCCTATATTTTTTGTTATGATCACAGCTGTCAGAGTAAAATTTGATTGTAATCTGTTACTGGTGTTTGAGAAGATGGCCATGCTTAAGGGTATTTTCTAAATCATAAACTGGCTAAAGTGTGTCAAAGTTCATGGACTAAAAATACAGTAAATACCTCAACAAGTTCTTATATTTTAATATAGAGACAATGGTAAAGAGATTCACAGATTACCTTACTCCAAAACAGAGGTTTGAGTTTTTATAAGTGTTAGCAACTAGCAGGCTTGCATAACTGACTGTACTTTGGAGGTTATCTGTATGCAAACAACACCAGTAATATTTCATGTTTTCTTGTATAGCCTGTGAGGGAAAGTTTTCTAGCTAACATGTCTTTCTTTAGATCAGCAACATGCTATGGCACGTAAAGGCAGCCTGGTGGTTGCAACACTGTTAGTCATTTTTAGAACACAACAGTTTGGATTTAAAATCGTATCTATAACAGTAATGGATAATACGCATGGAAAGCAACAATAATAAAATGAAGACATACTCCAGACATCTGATCTTTACTAAATCCCCCTCTCTAGCCCCCCAAAAATTAAAAGCCTAGTATTTTAAATTACTTTTTTCTCTTTTTTTTAAATTGTTTTATTATAACTGTTCTTACTATGATTATATTATTAGTTGACATCATAATAACTTATCTCAAGTCCCATATCCTTATAAGCTAAAAAGCTAACTTAAAGTGACATTTAAGCCCTGCTCACCTATACTGCCTATATTTTAATGAAAGCTTAGTAAAATGAGGATAGTTTTTACAAAATACCAGAATTTATTGAAAGGGACTTATAACCACTCTTGAAGATTCAGTATTATTTTTTTCCTAGATTAGCTAGTTCATTCCAAATCAATGAATAAAGATAAAAAAAAACAATTGGAAACTAAAAAATTGAAAGTAGGGTTTTTTCACTAAAAAGGTAGTTATGAAGCAGATATGACAAGCTGAATTCTGCTAGATTTAAAATCTTGAATTAAACAGAATAGGCACAGCTTTTTGTTTTAATAAAGCATTGTCCTTTCAGTTATAAACTCTAATAACTCTCTTTTTTTGCACATTTATATTTAATTAATTTTTATTCAAATAGTAGTTTAATGATGTTTTTTATTTTATTTTCATCTTAATGTAATTCAACACAGAGTAAGAACTAAACACAACTTCAGAAAATTATAAGCATTAGAATTCACTGATAATATAAAATACAGACATATTTTTTAAAAAATTGTTAGGTTGTTTTTAGTATGTCTGTACCTATTTGAAGGAAAAACGTACCAGAATTTGTTAAAGTTTATATGCAGCTGTTCAACAGTTTAGCAACAAACCCTAATGTTTCCTTTGTCAAGGTAACGGGGAACAAAAACTAAAACTAAAAAAGGTAATGAGTGAATCAAAAATTATTTCTGTTCACTAATCTGTGGGTAAAGTAGATGGTTTAAACTACTTAGACTAAGTCAGTCCCTGCTGGGTTCTATCTACTGGTGTTGTTTCACTATGATAGTGACACATATTTCAGCCTCTGTTAGGAAAATCCCAGATATCCCTCTTGGCATATATAAAATAGTGTGTTATGTTGCTCATTTTTTACTACTTTATTTCATCTGGTAGATTTTATATATATATATATATATATATATATATATATATATATATATATAATTCTGTTAAGTCTTAGTTTTTCAACAAATACAATTTGAATTCCATAAAGTGGCAGAACATCCTGCTACATATCACATTCAAATAATTCAAATTTCAGCAATCAGCCAAATACCTCTTTGAGGACTTTTTATGCTTATTTGCAAGGCTCTATACAGAGACAACATTGCTTAGAGAAGGATATATGTGAGCAGCAGGATAGCTGTCCTCAACTGTGATTAAAATCAGTTCCTGAGAATGAATTAATCCTTGGGCTTAAGACATCTGAAATGAAAGCTACGGTGTACGCTGCCTGTTTTCCTGTATGGTATTTTCTTTGCCGGGTTTCTATAATGGAAAGAAACCAGTTTCATTTAGTGAAATGAATAGCCTGGATTTCTCTGAAAAGCTATGTTTGGATTATACTTTTGCAAAACTTGGATTATACTTTTTTATTTCAAACGAACCACACCCAATACTGAAGGCACAAAAGCTCTTTTTACCTTCACCCAAGGTAAAGCACTTTATCGAGCGCTGTTTGCTCTTATTGTCATATGGGAATATGAAGAGATATAGCAATATCTGTAAGTAATTTTTACAATAGAGAAAACAGAGATTTCCCAGATGATGACTCAGCAAAGACCTTAAATTTAAAAGATTTAGTATACTTTCAGACTGGAACATAGAGGAACTGGAGTCCAAATGAAATTTTATTAATATAAAAATTAACCTCCTTGGCAGCCCCACCCAGCTTTATACTGCCTATCTGTATTCTGTGAATGCAGGGGGAATTACTCCATGTAAGTAAAGTGGAATAGAATGGACTTCGGTTTTATGCAGTGTCTTTCATATGTGTGTCTTCAGCTAATGGCATCTAAATATGCAAGTGAGAGCATCATCTGACATCTTTTGCTAGTCTTCTAAAGAACTTGCCTGCAAGCATTTCTCATTGTGTCACTTATATGCAGTTTTATTAAATAAAGGAAATGTAATGGCCTGCTGACCATTTTACTTCTGTACATGTCAAAAAAGATGTATTATATTAATTAAATGGTACTTGCTGAGCCCAGTTACTACCTGTATTTTTGAGCTGATGTAAAGGTATATGAACAACATGGAAGAACCAAATGATAAATACTGAGATATTTAGTTCATTTTAATTAATATAATTGGAGGATTTACTATTATATCAACTACGTCTTTGTTTTTTATATGAGTCTCTGTTACAAAGGAAATCAGCTCCAATCTCTCCATCAGTATCAAGATAACTCATCCTAGTGTCATGTGACAAAGTGCCTTAATATTGATTAACTTGTCCCAGGAAATAGATGAAATTCCCCTTAAAAGAAAAAAAATAAAGTAAAATAAATTTAAATTAAATTAAATTAAATTAAAAAAACCCTGCCTTCTCCCTACCCTGCTAGTTTCCAGATTTTTTTCCCCTGGAACACACCAAGATGTGACACCTAAATTCTTGTCCTTACAGCATGTTTGTGATATCCAGTTTATCCAACTGAATGCTCAGGCCCATGTCTGGATGACTTTTGAACTTCTGCAGGTATGGAGATCACACAGGTTCCTCAGACAACCTATCAGTGCTCAGCCACCACCAAAATGAAAACATACTTTGAGAACCTCTCACGTTTCAGTTTGCAACTGTTCCCTCATGAATTCATGTAACAGGTAAAGTAGAAGGCGTGAACTTATGCTTCCCTAATGGGACTACATTTCTTAATTTAAATTATACTCCAATGTTGCTGTTGCAACTGCAAAGACACTGAATCCAAAGCACATGATGCTTGATTTGGTACAGATCTCCTCAGTGCAGAGATCTGAAAGCTTATAGAGAAACTTGCAGTGAGTGAGAGATTTTTGGAAAACAGGTTAACTAAACATTTTAAATCCTTAACAATAAATTTAAAATATTTTGAATGTTTCTTTTCAAATTTGCTTTTCAACAGATAGTAGATCACAAGGAAGGGACTACCTTTTTGGCCAGCTTTTCAAATTCTTAGCTTTATCAAATGTTGTAGAATTGGGCAATCTAATCAAGACCTATATTTATCAGGGGAGAGCATTCAGCTAACTGCATCTGAAGTCATCAAAAAACACGTTTGTTTAGAAAACATCAGGAAGCAGAGAAGGGAGGTTGGCCCTCAGGCAGGGGAACAAGGGCACAGGGGACACAGAGGGCACAGAAGACACAAGGCCAGTGGGCAGGCACTGAGAAGCGAGGCAAGGGACATGGGCTGGGGTGGAGGGTTGAGCTTGCAGCAGCCACTAAACATGGGAGGAGTCCCCCTCGCAGCCCGTTCCCACTCATATCTCTGCAGTCCCAGGAACCCAAGACCTATAGCTGATCAGGGATCAGGGTCCAGTAGAAAACTTAGAGATGAATTTTACTTATAGTAAGAATAGAGAAATTAATGACTAACCGAAATGTCTCATGATGTCACTCACAACCTTTTTCTCTTCCTGGCAGAATTATGCTGAATTCACGAAGGTTTGCTGTAAGTTTTGTTTACAAAATCTGGAATTGGAAATCTCTGCATAAGAGATACAACAAGAAAAATTAGCAAGAAGGTGACACAGTAGGCTGCTGACTGAGAGTAACATATAGGGGTCCGTCCTTATATCTGTTTGTCTTTGTGTTTTATTCCTATTGACCACATTCAAAGGTCTGTCGCCTCTCTGGTATGGTACTTAGACTAGAAATACGACTTCTGCTTTCAGATGGTGCCTACCTTTCCTTCCTATGCAGGGAAAATACTCCATATGAATTACATACATAAAAACATACATATATAATGTATTTTTTAATGACTACATATCCTCACTGATATGGACTTTTCTGAAGAACAGTACTATAAAACTCCATGAAACAGTAGCACCCTTAGTTTAGAGACACATGAAGACCATCACTGGCAAAGTACACATTTTGCCTTACATTAAAATAGCTGTGAGAGAGAAAAGGTAAATTTGGAGTTGTATTTATATTTTCTCCCTTCAGAAATAATGAGTAAGTGATCAATAACTCAAAAATTACATACACAGAGGAAATATTTTTTATACTTTGCTTATGAACTTTTGAAACTACCACAACACATGAATTGATTCCTAGATCCTAAGAGGATTCTAAAAGTATTAGTCATGTATATCAACAATGAATACATCCAGAAGTGTAATAAACCAAATATGAAGGCAGCAATAAATAGTAATTATAAAACCCAGCCATTTTCACCCAGGTCACCTAACCTTTCAAACATCAACTTTCTGGCAAACAGGTCTCAGAATTATTTTAAATGCAAAGATAACAATGCCTTTATGCATACTAATAAGCTTTGAAAAATTGTTTCCAGACTAGAGTATTATAGTAATAAGCTAGTTTATTAAGTGAGTATGCTCTCTTCAGGCAGTTCATCTCATCTGCATTTTAATCTTCCATTTGATTGTTCTATTAATACAGTAAATGTATTAGCCAGAATTCTAGACTAGAAGATAATTTCAGAATATTTAATTCAATAAATAAAGGCAATAGAATATAAAGAGTAGAATAGTAAAACTAGATGTTAAGAAAACTGCTTTGGTTAAACTAAGAAAATATAGACTTTGAAGAACAGTGGTAATTATTATACCTGGCTCTTGCATGGTCTTTTCAACAAGTGGGTCACAAAGCACTATGCAAAGGAAGTCAGCATAATTATGTTTGCTTTTCAGATAAACAAAGTGGCTCAGAATAAAACATGACTGAGCCCTTTAGACAAGGGAAATCTTCTCTGGGAGCAGAGGGACAATTATGCTGGAATCCTTATGACATATGCATTAAATCACACTACTCATGGAGAACAGCTATGGAAATCTGATGAACAAGCCATGGCTTGTCTCACACATTTTTTAGTACTGAGTGAGAACTGTTCCCATTAGCTTCCCATAGTCTTTCTGCACCATAATCATAAGGTAAAGGCTCTTTGAGGGACATCAGGAAGGCACTTCCTAAGAACAGCTCTTCACCAGATTTTGGGGAAGGGTTATAAATTACTAAGTCAAACATACCAATTGTCTATATGCCCAGGACGCAACTCTCTCCTCTTGGCAAGGCCTGCACTTCTCCCCCCTTAACCACAAACTGCATGTTTCTTCCAGAAAACTCTGTATTATAGTAGCACTAGCTGACCAATCACTGGGAAAATTATTTTCATGTCGTCACTCTAACCACAGTTGAGTAACAATACTGTGTTTTTCTGTCATCTAATCAACTTTTACCTTCTAGGAGATCAAAAGGGCCCTTCTCAGTCATCCCAGCAACAAATACCAACTTGTTAGAAAAGCACTGGTCCAGAGTGATATTCCTTGCTTATCTTATCACATCTGAGGCAGCTGAAGCAGTTGTTCCTCTCTTGACACTAAAAGAGAAAATAGTAAGATTTTAAGGAACATTCACTGAAGAAACTACCTTTTCCAGTGACTTAAAAAGTTAATCATGAAGTAATATATAGATAAGTTGTGGTAAATTCATATACCATAACAAAGGCATATAATCCATTTCAATTAGCTCTGCATGGATACAGAAAGCAAACAAAAACAAATGTAAAAGAAGAAGAGTAGATAGGCAAAAGGAGAAATAATTGTTGTTTTAGGGAAATAATGACAGAGAAATTGTCTATGACGGCAGAAATCTTACTCTGCTGACGAGTTCATATTCTCCTATTCTAGCACTGATACTTGCTATATACAATTTTATGCATTATTTTATGATAAAGACCACAACAATTAAACCAGCTAGTATTAAATTGCACATGGAACACAATTCGTTTAGGAAAACTGTCTGGCATGTTAATTGTAATGTAATTTAATGTGAGGGCTATTGCTGTATTTAATGCTTTAAGAATGGGAAAGAGAACCAAGCCCTCAGAAACACCCAGCTCTCTAAACCAAGGGTTCTCAATGGAATTCAGGCTAGCTGTACACATTGTCATGGCTCAACCACAGTGTGTATCTTGGTCAGGTTTAGTAACACTGCATGACTACCTCGCTGATAAGCAGGTAGCCTGATAATGCATTTCTTATTATAAGGCCACTTAAACAGATAATAATGAGATAATATGTTGTCTGATTTGATTAATTTTTCTTCAAAAAAAAATAATTTTCCCTTTTATTTTCAACCTCTCAACTTCATAAAGTAATTCTTCATATGCAAAGTGTTTCAGTAATATTGAAATATTTTTTTCTGCCTTGGACTTCAAAAAAAACTAAGGCTATTAGGTGCCCAGTCTACTTTAGCCAATTCTGAAGCACTCAGATACAATCTTTGACAAGTTAAACCCAGAATAGCCTGCAAAATTAATTGAAATTACTGGAAAAAATATTTGAAGTCATCATTCACCAGTTGCTAGAGCAGAGTATTTGTATACGAGGATGTCACTACCTTTTTGTTTTGTGTGAAAACACATTTTATTTACGTGACTTTAGCCTGTTACATTATGACAAATTTCTTGCTCTTGACAAAAAAAGTCACTTCATGACAAAACCATATCTTTAGTCACTGTTGACAAAATGGCGAGAGATTCCACTTGGAATTCCATTTTAAGTAGACATAGTAAACTAGAGAATTGTTGCTCATTGTCATTCTTGACTTTCTTCAAGGCTTCAGGGAATACATTTATTCATAATCATCCGCTGTTAATAGGATATTAGTGCCTCATTTTCTCAAATGTGCATACTCTGTCCCTGCTTTCACAGTGTTTTCCTGCAGTCCTATGCAGTTGCAACATACAGCATCTCACCAGCTACCATACCACAGAAATAAATAGTCTTCCAGTGCAGCAGTGCCATCAAAAGTCAAATTCAGCTAAGCCTTAGAGCAACCTTTGAATTCCTGGAATGATTTTTCAACAGCAAATTGATGTGCATGCCTTTTTGGCACTCAGTAAGTCTGAAATTTCTTTTAGGCTATAAATTTATTGGTTTAGTTTAAACATATGACACCTCTGAAATGGATGTAATCATGATGAGGGAAAAAAGTTGCATGAGGCATTCTTATTATTTGTGGTAGACAAAGAGCATGGGTTATATACTAATGAACAATAATTAATATGGTTAGGTACAGACTTGACAAGAAAACCAAGGCATCTCTGATACTACTGTTGTGTAGATCACTGTGCTGACCTTTTTTCCTAGAGCCTTGCCATTTTCTGTGCAATAGCTGGTTTCTCCTTTCCTCCCTGATTCCTACCTGAAAACTGGAGTGATCCTACTGCTATCAACTCAATGCTCCTGCAGCAAAGACTAGATTTTTGCACTCCTTTTTCATGTACTTTTTCTTCCCTAGCCAGTAGTGCTTCTCTTTCCCTGACAGCAACAAACGTGAAGTGGGTGAAGGGGCCCTGTGAGAGAAAGAGAAGTGCTGAGATGTAGCCACAACTTGTATCTTTGATATTAGAAACTTTTACCTTTAAGGACTTCAACAGAACACAGTCTTCACCACAACAAATACCAAGGTGTTAAAAAATAGGAATCCAAGGTGATGTTCCCAAATAAAGCCTTAATAACTAGTATTTCCCGCTAAACCTCACATGAACTGAAGTAAACTCACTAGTCAGATGTTTCTTTTCTCTTTAAATATATATCATTTTATATATATATATAATATTCATTACAAAAAATTATCTTTTTAAAGATAAAAGGCAACCGGCATATTCAATATCCAAACTTAGCTATTCCTGAGTTTCAGTCTAATCTTAGACTTCACTGAATGATGAAGAAACAGCAGTGATAACAAAAAGTACTAAATAAATTAAATGCTTCTTGGTGAAGAAAAATATAAGCTATCTGTGAAAGACACTTAGTGCATATTTCTTAACTGGAAGTATCTGGACAAAAGCTCCACAATTCTTGTATCCAAGAACTTAGAAAACATGGATAAAATAGTTGTAATATCTGTAAATAGCTGCAAAAGAAACTGAGGGCTGAGGTCACTTGGCTTGTTCAGCCTGGAGAAGAGGAGACTGAGGGGAGACATTGCAGTCTACAAATTCCTCATGAGGGGAAGTAGAGGAGCAGGCTCTGGTCTTTTCTCTCTCTTGATCAGTGATATGACCCAAGAAAATGGCATGAAGCTGTATTAGGGGAAGGTTAGTTTTGATATTAGGAAAAGGTTCTTCACCTTTGATTGCTGGGCACTGGAACAGGCTCCCCAAGGAAGTGGTTACAGCACCAAGCCTGACTGAGTTCAAGAAGCATTTGGCCAATGCTCTCGGGCATATGGTGTGATTCTTGGGGTTGTCCGGTGCAAGGCCAGGAGCTGGACTTTGGCGGGTCCCTTCCTACTCAGGATATTCTGTGATTCTGTGATAAACAGTTGCAAGTATCCTCTTAAAGGCTACAAGCAGTGCTTGGTCTCTCTCCAGATGCATCTGCAGTTTGAGTGCTGAACTCCGTTAAGTCTTCCAGAATAATCTGTCTGGATCTCATACATAACAGCACATCCATACTTCATTCCCCAGTCTTCCCTTCACATGACAGTGAAAACAGATTTGTCAAGGGACTTGTTAAAGATATAAATGTACTTAAGTGTTGTTTGAAAGACCATACAGGAGTCCTAAACTTTATATAGGCTTCTTCTGCAAGGCACAGATAACTTGGACTTTAACAGGTCAAAACTCCTGTTGAGGATCAAAGAGCATGAAAAATTTCCATACAATCCTTGTTACTTTGTTGTGACGCATCCGAATAAATCCAATGGATTAGAAAAGCCACACAAAAATTCCCACAACAGGTATAATTCTAGCTTTAACTTTTTTAAGGACTTTAGTCATTCTCGATTCTTCCAGAAAGTCCTTTAGAAGCACTAGGCACTAAAGACCTGTAGAAGGACATGGAAACCAAAGCTGTCTTTTCCTATCTGTCTTAGTAAAGCCATTTCAGAAAAAAAATGGGGGATTTTTTGAAGGAGAGGTTGCAGCTGTCACTGATACACACAGTGGTATTTTCCCTTCAAGGCTGTTTTTGCTATTAATGTATCTAAAGTTATCTAGGTGATTATATAACCAAAAAGACTGTACCAAGGCTTTGGAGGTCTGCCACAAGGGAGCAAAGAAATGCATTTTCCAGAGATACATCAGGGCTAGCCACCTGAAATAGTACATTGTGCACAGAAGTCACAAGGTTAAACTGCCAGCATTTTTCCTTTCTTCTTTCTCCCTTTATTCCCCTCTTAATTTAAAGTGAAAAAGGTCAGTTTGAAATGGTTGCTAAACCCAAACCCAGATGCTAAATTTCCCTGACTAGAGTAGTTGGCAGACTTGAGCTACTGGCAGCCCTCACCACTTCTGGAGAGATAACTCCATAAATTCAAGGGTAAAACTGTACCTGTAATGTGGTAGCCTTTGTTTGTCCTGGATTATTCTTCATTCTCAGAAGAAAAAGATAGAAAAAAACTAAAAAGAGATTCTGAAAGCTTCCTTTGCTCTACCTGGCATATATTCGATTTTTCTTACTTAATATATTAACAATAAGTTATTCTAACATGAAAGAATATTAAATATATAAATATCTGTATCTCCCAAGAAATTGTGAGCACAACTTTAGTGCTGAATGGTGCCATATTCAGTTGGCAGACACTCACTAGTGGGTATCCCCAGGGCTCAGTATTTTTCCCAGTCCTGTTTAATATCCTTTTTGATGATAGAGGATTGAGTGTACCCTCACTAATTTTGCAGATGACACTAAGGTGGGTGGCACTGTTGTTCTGCTGGAGGACAGGAAGGCTCTGCAGAGCGATTTGGACAGAGTGGATCGACAGGCCAAGGCTGAGTGTATGAGGTTCAACAAGTCCAAGTGACAGGTCCTGGACTTGGGTCACAACAACCCTGTGCAGTGGTACATAACACCCCTTTAAAAGGATAGTCTACTCCACTCTATCCACTCACATCTTGAAAACATATCAGTTTGATTTCATGCTACATACAAATGGAGAAATTAATTTTTCTAAGAAAGAGGGGGTTTTCCTGTATTTTTGGCTATTTCTCTAATGAAGGAGGAAGCTCTGATAACACTGTTTATCCATATGTCAACTTTCTCCAAGGATTTTTTACTCCCTTGGCCAATTTCAATATATCTGACTGAGGCAGAAGTCTCCAGGAATGCAAAACAGAGAGAAGGTGGAGAACTGAATTAATGTCTTAAGGAAAAGGGAAGGGAACAGGAATGGGAAGGGAGGGCATGAGCTCTGTGAGTCTCCAGCTCATTGCAGGCAGGGCAGGCGGTGAGCATCACCCAGCAAGACCCCCTATAGCACAGATTCAGGCACAGGACCTGCAGCCGACAGTAAAGCTGTACAGGGAAAGCAACTTGGCAGGAAGGAGGAGAAATAATAACAGCAGTGGCAGAAAGTACAGCAAGAGGAGGTGTAGGTTTGCCGAGAAGAGTTGAAGGAGGACACAACAGGTGGCTGGGGTTATAAGAAAGGAAACAGTGGACAGGAGACAAATCCAAAGGAAGTCATTGATTCTGCTGCTCTCTGAAATGATTGGGCTTTTGGGAAGCTGAGGAGGGGACTCTCGAGCTGAATAGTCAATAGACAGGATGTTTGTCTATTAAGGAATTAACAGATGAGGATTAAGAACAAAGGAGGTTTACCACACAATTGAAAAGAATCTGGGACAAGTCTTACTGGATAGATTTTTCCTTGTCTGCAGAACATACTCATTATTCCACCGATGTTCTCTGCAGAAACAAACCAATTGCAGCCCCTTCTCAAGCACACATATAATTAATCTTTTCTTTTCCCAATTGCCTTCTTCTGTGATGAACAGAACTATCGCCTCTGGATAAAGAAGAGGGATTTTCTGAAATATGTCCTTGAGGTAATAAATGTCATCCTCTCCAAAAAGTAATCTCACCTCAAGATAACTAAATCTTTTTTCCATTTATCAAATATCAGAGAGATAACTATCCTTACTTGCTATTTAAATTCCTATGCAGAAATTGAATTCTCGCCTTACAAATAAAGATTTTTGCAATTATTTTCCCAAACACTAAGCAACATTCCTGTTAAAAAAATCAAAACAAAACAAAACAAAACAAAAAAACAGTGAGGCTTTAGTGGAATAGCGTAATCTGCAGACTGGGGGAACAAAGCCATTTGTGTCTGTATTCTATGCTCTAAAACCAACT
Source organism: Empidonax traillii (assembly GCF_003031625.1). Taxonomy (NCBI): domain Eukaryota; kingdom Metazoa; phylum Chordata; class Aves; order Passeriformes; family Tyrannidae; genus Empidonax; species Empidonax traillii. Next base: position 2,301,289 of record NW_020955241.1, on the reverse strand, counting down.
CAGGTGTAATTTCCTTTTTTTGGGGGGGTGGAGGGGAGGAAGAATTTTCACATTAACTGAATGCTATTTAACAACAAATTTTAAATAGGGTTCTCAGGGCTGCCAAAATTCAGATAAAATAAAACAGGCTTATTTATAGCTCTGGTCTGCATTTTCATGTCATAGATGCACATATGTGAGGAATTTGCATCACATATACACTGTTCTGAAACAAAGATTTGATTCCACTACAAAACTCCACACAAAAAAAAATCGAAATGACTGGAGTTACAAAAACACTGTGGTTGTCTGAGCACCACAAATCCATCTTTCTGTGACAGGAAACAAAGAAAGAGAATTCTTTCCTTACTCTACAGTTAGTTGCTTTAGAGAAAACAGTGATAAATCATCTCTAATTCAACTGACATAAATCATTAAAAACAATCTACCTTCATTGTCTGAAGACTCAACAACAGTTTTGTTTCAGAAAATGCTGTCTCAGAAAAAACATAAATAAAAACTATGTGTGTTTCTGGCATATATTTGTCAATCCACTTTTCTTGAAAGCTATGAAAGAGTTCTTTGTTTTATTAAGAACAAAGCTTGATATAACTTCCTTCTTATAACCTTCTACAAAACAGAAACAATGACCACAGAATTTGTCATTTTTTTCTTCTTTATTCAGCTTTATTAGTGTTTAAGTTATCATTTTCAACCAATCCTTTTACAAATAAGGCAGCAACTGATGAAGGCACCATATGAATTGACCAAAATCCCCTTTATTTTTAATTCTCCATTCCTTCCCTTTTTCCCTCTTTTGTTTTAATTATCTCAGAGTCTGAAAAGAACATAAATTCTCCCCCATAAGTCACAAGTTCTTCACACAAGCCTGTTTTAGAGCTTGCAAAGGCTTGGGCTACTTAGGCCACACAGCATCTCATAACAAGGCAAGACTTTCCCAGAGGTAGACAAGAAAGCCTGGCTTTTCTGAATACGCCTGCACCTCATGTCCCCTGTTTTAAAATGATACTGTCATATTTTCTACTTAGTTGCATAACTGCATTTGAGAGAAAGTATTAAATTATTTCTATAATGATGATAACAGCTATACCAGTTACCTTACAGAGATTGTGAGATTATGTGGTAACAAAATAGATGTGACAAAGGACTCCAGGAAGGATGTTTCTTTCCTCATACACAGAGAGGGTCATAACTGTGTAGGTCTGACAGTAGGTCTGTATTCTATTTAAATTCTCTAACAGTTCTAAGGTGTGACTGGTATTTAATTTCATTTGAGCTAAAAAATAAGATGATTATACATATCTCATCAATAACATCTGTCTGATTCTTCAGGTGTGCTAAAATTGTGAGCTTTTTTCAGGCTTCTAGGACAGTTTTTAGTGGGTTTGTAGGTGGGCTTTTTTCTGTTTTGCATACATTACCGTTATCTCAAACAGCATATTTGCTTCATCTTTGAAGTTTCAGTCAGCTCCTGCAGCGATATCAGCAAGTGCTTATAATAAGCTTTTGGAAAACGTAATGAGTAGGATGATTTCTCTTCGGTTCTTCTTGGCTCAGTGCTAGAACACAACAATAGGATGTCATCAGAATAAAAGTTTGAATCAGGACGTCTCATTTGCTTCCTTTTATTAGTGTTTGGGGAGCAGAGGGTTGTTGTGACAGCTGGTCAGTAGTGATTCAATTATATGCTGCATTCTCTGGACTTCAGTTCGAGATGTCCTTTGGCAAGTGGAGCAACTGCTTGATGATAGATTTAATAGCTAGGATTTGATAGAGTATGCAAAGGACATGACTGATTTTGATAAATTTGTCATGCAGCATGCCTTTGAATCTGCACTACAAGCTGTGGAACATCTATTTCACCAAAGGCTCCCATTAAGTTTAGTTCTCCTCTCTCTTACATAGTGAAAGTGATCTGTAACACATGCACATACCGCTCAGCATGTGAAATTGTATAGGCCAAAATGAGAGGAAACCAAGGCCCATAGGGACTAAGGACTTAGAGATCAGTCTGTCCTGATGTAATGTCACTTTTTTAATGGTCACATCTCAAGAGAGGGAACTCGTAAAGGAGCATTTCTCTGAGAATGTCACATCATACCTGCAATTGCACAGGAAAAGTCACAAGGGACCCTCAAAACAGCTCCAGTAATATCACTGAGATCAGATGCCTTAGGATGTTTAGGGTGGGTGAGCTCTCCCATTTCTGTATCTGAATGCTGAACTGTACAGGAAAATAACTTTTTTCAGCCTTTAGAGTTCAAAGAAGCTTGTCTGAGAGGACTCTTACCCATCTCAGTCTTCTGAAAAATTAAAGCAATGGAATAAATCATAAGTTAAACTGATATCTGCAACAGACAAGAGATCTTGCTAATATGTTGCAGTCTAGGCTTATCATTAGCCTTTCACCGTCCCCCTGCAACAGTCATGTGAGTTGAAGAAAGAATGGCTACCAGGGGAACTTTCTCTGCAGAAAAATGCTTCATCCCACTTCCAATGCAACTAAGTCCAACTTGCATAGCTGGGAGACTCAAGCCTTGTGTATTCTGCCAGAGTTTCCTGAGAACTTTAAGACTGAATAAATATTTTGGATCAGAGTCCTTTACTATCTTTTTGGATACTTTTTACAAGGATCCTAGAAATCTACATTTTGACAAATATGACTCTCATATAGATTCTGATGGAAGTATGCTGTAAGCATTAGAAAAGCAAAATCGTTTCATTAAAAATCTTAAAGCAAGAGAAAACATCTTTACAGATCGTCAGGCTATGTGTGAAAAGACACAAAATTATTCTATTTTGCCTTTCTTTCAGGACAGAGGCAACTTAATGCTGTTATTATGCTTGGCAGTGTTACATGAAAGTAAATCTTCTCTTAATTCTTAGTTTTCCAGAGAAGAGAAATAATACAGAAGTTATAGTACAACTATAGTAACAAGTGTACTAAGTATACTGTACTATAGCTAGTGTAGCAACTGTAGAAAAAAGTACACTCATTTTTATTGTGTATAGCAATAACTACCTAAGACTGATAGATCATCCCTAGAGGTGTTTAAGGAAAGACTGAATGATATTTGATTCTGTGATTTTGAGATCTTTTTCTAACAGTATTAATGAATAATAAAATTTTATTTTACTATAGCATGATAAAGAGTTTAAGGGAAATAGGCATCACAGTGTTAGAAGGTTGCAAAAGAATTTTGGTACCATGAGCTCATAATTCTACTAGACAGATATTTGGAATATATCATTCTAAACTAATTGATACCTAAAGGTTACTTGCTCATTACAGTGAGATTTCTTGGGGAGGTTGAGAGAAAATTACTGTGTATTTTGATTAAATCCCACTCATTGGTTGTGTACTAACAGATAAACTTGAAAAATGGTAAATAACTAATACAACTGAATAAGTATGGTAAATTGTGATATCTAACGTACCTCATCTCAGCATTTTGTCAATTGTTTTTTAAATACACTTTATATGATTATGTCTTACGGCAGGAGTCAGGAGTATTTTTAGGAGGACATCTGCTAGAAAATTCCAGTTTTTCAAAACATTTTTTTCATATACAAATTTTAAGTTCTTGTCCCAAAATATTTCTAAAAGTCAGGATAGAAAAGGATATCACAGGGAAATCTAACTTCACTGTTGTGAAAATTCTAGTTTTCTTCTAAACAAATGCTCAGATTCTTTATTTTTGTTAAGCTTCTGCCTTTTCAGAATATTCAGTTTTACTGTTCTTACTTTCTTACATAAAATTACCTCTTTAGCTGTTGTACCTTAGTGTTACATTAATACAATCTTTCCTATATTCAGCTTTATATAACTTTGATTTTTCTATATAAGAAATTATTTCTCTGGAATGGTTAGAGTCTTATCAAAATGTCTCTTTAATCACTGCTATTTAGTTCATTATTTTCATATCACTCTGATGACTCCTCAGGGAAGGCAACACCTGTCAGATATTCACTTTTATAAAATGTACTTTTGTAATATTGCAGACATTAATTTTTAAAGTGAGACAATAGTGTTTCATCTCAGTATTTTCTGCTTTATAAGCAGAAGACTTCATCTAAAGTTTTGACTTCATCATACCTACTTTTGAACTACTGTCATATTGAAGAAAGGGTATGAAATGGTCAAGTGAAAACCAGAAATTCTCCAGTGGAATAATTATTTATAATAACTCTTTCAGTAATACAGGTCACATGCCTTCTTTAGGGAAATAATTCTTTTTAAAAATCTGTTTCATTTACTTGGGATCTGATTTAAATTTTAGCTAGAAGTTCGAAGGAATGTTTTTCAATGTACAAAACTTTGAGACCAAGTAATTTGCTTCACACCACATGGGTAATATGTTTCTCCTTTTAAATTTTGTGCTTAGGATGTTGTCAAAGGAAGTGAAGTGGCTGGAACTCACAGAATTGAAGTCATCAACACAGCCCTTGACCATACTATTGTGATACTTCAGAGCAGTGCCGCTTACAGGCATACTGTCTCAAGCAGTAAAAACAAGCACAAAAACTTCCTCAAAGGAGGTTGTATCAAATGTTCTCAGCAAAAAAGTTTAACTTCTAAGCACAGCTGATCTGCTAAAAAGAAATCAGTCTGCTTGCACCAGAAGCAGGGAGGGAGGAGCAGGTTTGCTTCTTCGCTGTTTCTGTACTTGCGGCTGTAATATCATAAATAGATCCAAGTGCTCTTGTATTCAATACTAAAGCCATAGTTTGAAAAGGACATGACCCCAAAATAATGTTCCACAGGATATGCACTTTGCAAGAAGTTTGTGCAATGAAAACCTTATATGTATCCATTCATCTGCTGATTCACACAACTGCTCAGTGACCATTATAGGTTCTTGCTTCTCCCTGCACAGACTGGCTTCTGAGGCAATCTGCTGGTGATGAGGCGGGCGGGAGCTACTGCTTATTTCTCTATATCTTTGTTTGGATGTTATGAGAGATAGGGTTCTCTGAATTTCTAGTACTTGGGAGAAATGTAACTACGTGGGCACACCACAGGTGGAGAAGAAGGTCAGATGATGAATTTTTCCCCTCTGATACATCACTAGATCTCAAGAAGTTAGGAACATTTTCTTGTGCTTAGAGTAGAGGGTGAGTATAATCTGTTTGCCCTCATAGTGCTACAGATCTGTCAAGCCTTAGGTATTCTCTCTCATTCTGATATATTTAGACTATAGCTTATACTCTCCAAATATCTTTTGCTCATGTATTGGCAGCACTGTTTCTTGGTCTCTGGGCCCTATAGTGTTATATATGATAAACTGACAAATACAGATACCGATACTTCATATTTTCTAGCTCTTTCCCAAGTACTAATGTTACATGAAGCTATGCTAATTTTTTGCCCATAAAATCTGTCTTATTCTCTTTAAAAATGAAAACTGAGATCCTTTTATGATTACAAGCACCCATTGAAATGGGGATTTAAGAAAAAAACCTTAACACTGTATCAGTGAAAATATAATCAGAGCCCTTCTTTGTCAAAGTTTCCAGTAGGACAATGGTAGCACTCTGTTGGGAAGCATTGTGGGGTTTTTACACTATCCTTGATGTTATGAAAAAACATGTTTCATGTTAAGGTTCTTAACCCATAGCACAACCTCAGCCCCCTGTGTTCTAGATCTCAGCTGATGATATATAAGTTACCCAAAACTTTAGGATGAGATCATTCTTCCATAATCACACACGACTGACAGTTATAGAATAAAGCATACTGTGCCTTCCAAGAACTACAGTTTTACCTTCCTACTCTCCCACTTTTTTGATAGGAGCAAGCCCAAAAATTAGGGCTTTCCCCTAAGTCTCCCTCCTTAATCTATTTCTTTTCCCCATAATTTACCTTCATGAGGCAGGAGTTGTGTGCTTACAGCCCTTCATCTTTGATACAGCAACATTCAGTTTTGCCTGTACTGTTGAGAAGACACAAGCCAAACCTGAAAAGCAGTAAGAGCTTGACAGATCTAGTTTGGATGCACAAGTAAAGCACTGTGGGAATGAGAGAGGACAACCACTTCAACAACTGCCCTTAGGACTTGGAGGAACTAGAGTAGGACTCCTCTGACTAAATACTCAGAAGAGTCTTCACCTAAGATCCCTCGTTGAACCAATACTGCATAATGTCCTGCCATGAAGACACACATTTAACTCTCTCTGTCTAGAAGTGCAAGCAGCTCCTGCTTGAAACAGCAACTATGCATTTTGTTATACACAGCTTTCACAATTTCAAATATTTCCAGGGGAGAAAGACTGCATGTGAAGCAGGTGAATGTACGTGAGTGCACAAGAAGGCTGTGACCCTGTGGGAGGTATAAATGAAACAGTCCTGCTGGAGACCTGTGACCCACAGGTCAGAGAGAGAGACCTACACTGGAGCAAGTTGTCCCAGATAGGACTTGTGATTCCAGTGAGGGATCCATTCTGGTGCTGCTGAATTTGTGACCCTAAGGGACCACAGAGAATGGAAGAACTGTTGCCCAAAGGTAACTCATGCTAGAGAAGTCCGTCAAGGACTGTCTCTCGCGAGGAGGAACCGCACAAGAAACAGGGGTGGACTCAAAAGCCATTACCCCTTGTATTTGTACTGAAGACCATGGTAGGACAAGTGTCCCCCTGCAGTCCATGGAGGACCCCACAGGGCCTGGGTAACCCCCAGCCTCCAGTCTTAGCCCAGGAGGGGATAAGCCCAGCCCTGAGGCCGACATAGAAGAGAGAGAGAGAGAGAGAGAAAGAAAGAAAGAAAGACAGTTCCAGCTGCAACGAATCAGAGTTGTCATCTTAGAGATAATAGAAAAGGAACTTTCAAGTGCTGCAAAATTATTTAGAAGACCTGTAGCTCTGGAAATGGAAAAGAGACTGCTTCTCCTCCTAAACCCTCATACAAGGGGGGAGGGGTACTTCTGTAAATACTTAGCACTTTTGCCTAGTTAGAATTGTTGTATATATAGTTCTTTAGTTTTTATTTTGCTAGAAATAAATCCCAGTATTATTCTCTCCACATCAGATCTCTTTTGTCTGCATAAACCTTCTCTCAACTTACAGCAATTGTGGGGGAGGGGGAGAGAAAATTGGCCCAAAGTAAACCCATGACAACATGTAACTTCAAAATTGCAGCCAAAGACTAGAATGCCTTCCCTAGTTCATCAAACATAAAATTCCAGACGATATCAAAGTAGGAAATGTAACAGTTACTTCAACATTTTCCAGCATAAAGACACTAGTCTTCTCTCATTTTATTTTTGTTTTTACATCATTTCATCAGGCAAAGTGTCAGTAGTATTCTTCTACCCAGTGGATTAGCTGTACTAGGTGAGACATTCATTCTACCATGACTGAGGTGAAATTATTATATTAACTGGAAGACAATCAAAACAAAAGAAAAACCCTCCAGTTATAGTTTCTGATTAAAAAAAAAAAAAAACCTTAGTTTTTAACAATAGGACTAATAGTGAGTGCCAATAACGTCTAAAGCAGTTTAAACACTTATATGCCTTACCACATTTGAAAACAGGACCTGGATATCTAGTTGACTCAAATATATTAGGAAATTGTATACAGGGTTAAGCTAGACAATGGTTCTATTTATTTATTTATTGTAATTGACATGCTTCTCAGAACCATTTTAAAATACATACCTCTTGGGTTTTGACTGAATATTTTATGTATAGTATTGTTGTGAGCCCATTGATCATTATTTTTGTTCTATTGCTCCCACCTGGAAAGAATGAGCCTGTAATTGAAAAGGCAAATTTAGCATTTATATTGGTAATAACAAAGTTTCATTGCCATTCTCCCTAAAAAGAATTTGAACATTATGGTGAACCATATCTCATTGATAAGTGAATGGAAGCGAAGTAAAGCTTTTTCATTACCAGGTCCCCATGAGCCAAGTCATTTTTTGTTGAGCAGAGCCTTCTATTATGCTGTAACAATTACTTTTCCTCCCAGATATGATAACTCTGAAGCGGTACCTGGGAGACACACATGATCTGCATTAGCAGGGGAGTAACACAGTGTTGGTTGATAAACTAATCTCATTTGCTGTGCACCTGATATTTTATTGTGGAGGTTTTTTTCTTCTAATGGTGAAAGCCACGGACTCTGAATTGAATAATTTAACTCAGCAGAATAAATTACTTAAATACAAGATTCAGTTTGAGATTATAAATTTCTTTTTGAAACTTCTGTTGGAAACATAATGCTTTAGCACTTTTTAGCTAGCTGGAGATTAGAGGACTTTGAATAGAGTCATGTAATGCCAGCAGGTTTGTATGTATGTTATTCTAGGACACCTTTTCAGACTAAAAACTTTCAGTAAGCTCCTGAATCACACTGTGATTAGAGGGATGGTATGGATAAATGCCACAGCAAGGCAGTGAAACTGTCTTCATTTGTCATAAATTACAACTAGCATTTGAAGATAAAACATGTGAAATACTAGCTGGAGGGTTCATTCTGAGAAATTATTAATATCATAAAGTGAACAAAATTACAGACTGCCGCAAAGTGGGTTTGCTAGTTTTCAGTACTCTGTGTGTAGAGTAAATGCATATGTATACCTAAAGTGGCAAAACAATCTAATCTGTACCTTTGGCTATGGACTTACAGAAGTATTTTCTGAAGTAGTATGGATTTTAAAATATCTTGTTGGTTAGTATTATACTTGAGTGTTTTTTGTTTGTTTGTTTGTTTGTTTTTACAAACCTGTACTTGTGGTTAATAAAACCACTTATTCTTACGTAAAGTAACAGTCCCTTTATGCAGTTGTGCCAGGGTACCCAGGTATCTTATGCATTCAGAATCAAGTAATACACATTGCAGGACATGTAGAAAAAGATTAAAAGTAAATTTAAAGCTTCTATGTGCTCATATTCAAACAAAAAATCCATACAGATTCCAGTACGAATCTCTGTTTTGCTGAGACATCCTCTATTTTCTTTGTTGTACGGGTAAAAGTGGGCCCCCTGACTTCAGACATTGATCAAAATGCCAATATATTTGATGTCAAAAATTTGTGCCCTGAATATTAAATAAAATGATCCTGACAAAGAAGGGAACAGAAGATTATACTTCTATACAACTCCATGGTTCTTTCCCCTGCAGAAAATTAATAAAAAAGAAAAATATGTTATACACACAGTGCTCATCTCTGATACCTTTATCTGCTCAAAGATGGACACAGTCTCTCACTAGTCATGTTTATCTAGCCTGCGGAACACCACTGTATTGAAGGGTGTGGAGGTAAAAACACTCAGATAAGTAACTGGAGACTTCTGGCCTCTTCCATATCCACTGAGTTGCTTCAGGCAACAGAGCTTTTATATCTGCTCATGGACGCTAAATGACGTCTTTGAATGCATCTGGTAGATACTCCGTTTATCTGCAGGAAATTTTTTTTTGTGTTATCCAGTTCATTCCTGCCTCACTTTCCTGAAGACTGAAGATACAAAGGACAAACGCTGAAATGCTGTTCATACGCCAGTATTCAAGCTATGCCATTTGTTGGCCATCTTCTCCATCCGCTGCCAGTTAGATTTTTACATACCTGGGTAACGCGGCTGCACACTGGAAAGCAGAGATGAGTTTTTTAAGAGCTTCCCACAAGTCTGCTTCCTTTCTGAATGCTTTGTGCTGACACATCCTGAAAACAGACACTCATATATCCCAAGGAGAAGTCAACAAAACCTATATGTGGCACCTTTTCTTAGCTTTGCCTCAGAGGGCACTGCATGCTGCCATGCTTCAGCTGTCCTTGCTGATTTTATGTCCCAGCTGGTTAGGGCTCGCCACTGCTCACAGGCACCTTTATGCATTTCAGTGCTGAGGCTCAGCAACAACCCTGCCGCTGAGGGTATCTACAGACTAATTGCTCTTTATTTGAGACTGTTAGGACCAGCAGCTCTTTTCAGCCTCCTCACTTTTTTCTATTCTAGGCAATCCAATCATTTTGACTCTCCAGTTTCACTTATAATTTTCAAAAAATATCATCCATTTCATACTCATTCTCCTCTGATAACTACCAAAAGAGGAAAGAACATTACCTGCGTTACAGCACTTGTAACTGCATACGAAGTGACTGTCCCAAGTAGGAAAGAATAAATCAATAGTTACGTGAAAAAAAAAAATACCTGTTAATCCTGATGCTATCTTGTGTCACCCTAGTCTGCCTTCTCCAGACTCTGTCTGCTCTAACTTTGGTACCAATGTAGTATGACAAGCAAGAACAGGCACTCTGACAATTGCACCAAATGTGATCTGAATATAGTTTGAAAATACCACTTGTGTTACCAGACCCCTCTAATAAAGGTTTAGGTGCTGATGATTGTTCTCTTTGCCCACTCTGGGTTTTAAAATGGAGTTACTGACATTCATACTCCTGTTTAGGAACTGTATGTTACTTGTAGTTGTCTAGGGAACACTGCTAAATCAGCCACTGTCGTCATACTCCATGTGCCACTCCCATCAAACTGTGTATACTAGAGGCTGATGCAACCCTTTATAGTTGGACTTATCCAGAAAGAACTCTTCTTTTTTGAAGAAACTCCTCTGTGGGTTGCTCTCCAGGTTTCCTGGGAAAAACCAAATTTCTTAATATCATTTAGGAATCACTGTGGCTTACCACGAGACACCAGGTGTGATGTCCCCTCTGCAAGTATGCACAGACATTCAGTATGCAAGTAAATGGATTAAAGATTAATTTATCCTTCCCTAAGAACTAGTGAAAATTCTCTGCAAACTCACAGAAAGACATATTAGCAATCTGTTTTCAGATGATAATTGCAATTAAACTTTATTTCACTTGCTTCAGGTAAAAATCATCATCAAGGAAAATTTAGACGGAAGCACCTTACCACCCAACAGTCTTTTAAGCACAGAAGCAGAATCCTACTGGAGAAGTTTGCACTATGAGAAAAGTGACGATATTAAATTGTTTCCAGGCAGGTAAAAGCCATCACATCTACAGATGCGGACAAAGGTACTAATGTCCATGTGATTTCCATAGTATTCCTAATTAGCTTGGAAGGCACACTAGACTGACAAGATGACTGCAAAAGAATAATTTTTCTACCCAAAGCATATAGTCTTTGGAAAAACTGTCCAGTTCCTGGTTTTCATCTGCCTTTAATAACTTATTGAGCTGTTTAAAAGTAAATCTGTGAACCAAATTTATTTCAAAACTAAAAAGTTAATTTTAAATATGATTTGATGAAACAAAGCTCCTCTGTCCATCTAAAGTTTCCAGTGAAATTCTCCCTTCTTACACAGATCACAAAATGAGGAACTTATAAATTAAAATAATACCATGAAGAACAGTATTTCTTAATGAACGACACTTATGTGATAGGAAGGTATGCTGAAAAATAGTTACAAATCAAGCCAATTAAGTGTTGCGAAGAAGTCTTAGGGTTACCTCCCAGACACAGGGCAGAGTGACTGTATACATTTTTGTAAAAAGGCTGCATATTAGAAGTGCCCTGCCTGGCGTGGTATCAGCTTTATGTGCTCTTGCATCTTATTTACTTGCTGTCTGATGGACATACTTCATACAGGTTCACTTGATGGTTATAAAACAGTATACACACTATGTTACTTTCATTTCAAATAATGTATTTCACTTCTGTTGTAAGGCAAGAAACTGTTTTTCATCCTATGACAATCTCAAACTTTCTTTCTAGCCCCAAAGCTCCCTTGCTAATGAAAGGCACTGAGTTGCAAAAGCTATTAAGAGGACTAAGTCTTTCTAGGCTACTGGGTCAGTTTTGACACTTAAAAAGATAATCCAGACAGATCCTCAAGGGGATTAAAGACGAAGCCAACAAGTTGATCCTCCTAGGGAAGGAAAATAACAGAACTCTTTCCAAAAGCAAAAAAATCTTCTTTTTGGAAGATTCTCTAAGAGGATAATCCTAGCTAACCCAAAATCTTAGTTTTTAAAGCACATCAAAAGAAAAGATCTACACTGAACTAGTGCTCTGCTTGAATGTATCAGTCCAGAAAGTCTAAGCTTGCAAACATATTAAATTACAGGAAGACTATGGCTAAATGTTAGTACTGAAGATGCTATCTGTAAATATGTACTCAGAGCGAATTCAGCATTCCAAGGAGCCATAAAATAGAGCTCTAATATTCTTACACCTCTTAAAAGCAGGTACGCTGGTTGTATAAAATACTGGAAAATAAAAAAGTTTTTTCTGCCAGCAGTGTGCAGCCTGCATTTGATTAGAGTTAAATCAATTTCTTTAAATAAGAACTGAAGCAGTGTCAATGGCACTGGTCCTTTCTGAGGGACTCCATTAGAAACCACATTAGTGAGTGAAGGAATAGAAGTACTGATGTGTATCACTCAACTCAGTGTGAATTGATACCACACCACAGACAAGCTGATGTCTTGACTTTTGTCACCTTGAAGTCTGCAAGTGGTCTAGGTTACACTTAGTTTCTGCTTACTGAATCTAATCTTATTTGCTTTACTTTCTTCAATAAACCTGTTCCTCAACGGGACAAGCAGGGAAAAATTATTGCATGTTAATGATGTTCCAAGCAGTCCTTTAAAGTCATTTAAAAAAAAAAAACAAACAAACTAATATGTCATAGAAAACATTGATTCAAGAAACTAATTTTCACAAATCAATTTCTCTTTGCTATTTTAGCATTAATCAATACTTAATAATGAAAACATGGAGTTTCAAATTTGTTTCTATTTTCAAATCATGGTACAATTTTATTCCCTATTGTAAAGAGCTGAAGCATTATTTTAAAATAAATAATCCAAAACATATTCTTCGTTTCTATATCTGTATTCACTAGTGCTGTGGATACAAACCCATATTTTTTCTTTTACAAGGTTTCTCATACAGTACCTTGCAGAGCTGACTCACCCTCAGAGAAGTTACCAGAATCTGTTCTACTTCCTTTATGCTACAGCTCTTCAGTACTTTTGGGAGCAGTCAGCTACTGGCTTTTCTTTCACTCCAATTTCCTTGAATCCACGTGAAATAGCAAAGCTTCTAGATATGTAAACCATACAATTCAGTTGCCTTGGCTAATTATTCCATGTAATTTTTAGTACCTTTTTAGAATGGCCAACTTTTTTGAAAAACTTTATTATTAAAAATCCTGAAACCTTCTTCAAAAGAACAAAATTCCTTTTTTTGTATTGCATGAGTAGTAAAATATTTTGCACCTGACATATATATTTTGCATCAAAAGTTTAGTAATCTAGTTAAAAAGGAGCATTCAGACATTTTTAAAGATTAATCCACACTCATTGGGAAAAAGTTTATTTATATTTTAAAAATCACTTTTATCAGCATCATGAAAAGTAATATGAATTGTCTTTCACACACATACACACACCTTTCTTTGTACTACTGTTTGGTTTTTTATCCCTTACTCATTTCATTGTGATTTGGCACCACACAAGTGCATTCATTGCTCAGAGCCATGCTCTTTTACAACACTTTTAGAGGCACAAGCATGAGGCCCTTCTGCAGTCCTCCATACCTTCCTGTTCCATGCTGGAAGGGAAAATGCACGGAGGCACAAAGCATGTGCAGTTGGCTCACAAAAGTGCAAGTTTAAAGTTATACCTGAGCGTATTCAGGTATCCCAATCACATTATCTCATTGGGTTATTTTTCAAGAGGGTAAGACCATTTGGAGAAGAGCTCTAGGCAGAATGGCACAGAAGCTGAGGCATGGCAGAGAGGGCAGGACAACAAGACCAGAACTGCTGGGCACACGAAAGAAAACTTGAAGCTTGACTGTAAGCCATTCTTTCCCACTCAGACTTGAATTTCCCTGCTGGGGTAGCCAGATGACACATGTCAAAGCAGAATCCATCTCCATCTTATAATTTAGACACTGTGAATAATCTTAGAAAACAGGTAAAGTATTACTGCCTAGGTGAATCTATGGTCACTCCAGACCATGGTGCACTACAGCTTCCTGTAATTGCAGCCTTAGAAATGTTTAGGAAGAAAAGGAAAAGTAAGATCTAGGATATGAAGAGTTCTGCTTCCCTTCCCTCTCCTTCTTGTGATCAAAAAGATGAAATTTTAAATAGGATTTGGAAAGTGAATCTTTGACTAAATTATAAAAGGCTTGCAGTTTCAGTTCAACATCTGTTGCTTCTTTTGAGAAGTTTGGGGAGTTGTCAAGAGGTTTATTTTTTTTTAATTAAGTAGTTTAATTTTTTTTTAAATTGCTATTGCTTTTTGATATTGGTATAATTTAGCACATTAGGATGATATAATGACCAGACACTGCACTGCTGCTTCACAGAAGAATAGCACACAGCTGCCTGTGCTTTGTGCAAGGAAAGTGTTGAAAATAATAGCCTTGTGATGAAAGCACATTGAGTTGTTAATCACTTTCTAATATTCTGTGCACAGAAATATTCTTGAGATATCTGAAATTAGACACAAGAGGCAAAAGAAGGCATCATTTTTGAGTGGCCATGTGACAACTATGGCCATGTAACGATATATGTGTAGAAATTGGTCTACTTGAATCCACAGTAGAAAGAATACCTCGCCTTTCCCTGTTTGACATATCTGTGAAACCTATAATTTTCATTTCAGAAGAGTAAGTCCCAAATAGTAAAGAAGATGGCAATTCAGATGTGTGAGTTTTTAAATTATATAAATTGGGGAAAAGAAGGTAAAAAATATCAGAGAATCTAAACAGACTCAGAGACCCAAAAGAAGGGCACTTTCTTTCTATGACTCTACTGTCATATATTTCAAACACGAAGTTGTTTCCAGACAATATGAAGTCGTTTACCTCCTTAAGGAAGTTAAGCCGGTATTCAACTTACACTGATCAATCTCTTGAGTGCATTAAAATGAATGGTTTTGACAAAAAGTCAAGTTTTCTATAAAGGACAAGCATTCATTAACATCTATCTGTTTATTGGAATAATCTCAAGATTTAAGCTGGAGAACATTAGAAATGCCATACTAGATCAGTCCTATGGTCCATCCTTTCCAGTATTTGCTCTCCAATAATGGTAAGAGCAGGTGATGTATAATAAAAGCCTGCAAGCCTGCCCACTTGCTTTGTCTACCCCCTCCCCACTTTCCTAGCTTCCCCAGTGTGCGTTTGGTTTTTAAGTGAGACTTGTTAAAGGGTGCCATCCTTGTTTACTTCTGTCAGTTTAAGAACCTACTGGGTGTGATTATTTATCCCAATTTTTTTTTCCAGCCTGCTGATACAACCTGCCTGCTTAAACTCACATCATATGAATTTCATGAAGCTCACTGCTAGATAAAAACAGTACTTTCTCTAATTCATCCTGAACTGCTCTGTTAGTTTTCTCACGTGGCCCTTGGCTGTAGCACTGTGGGATTTGATCAACAGCAGTTCAGCATTCATCACTGCCTTTGTGGTTTTTGAGCCTCAGCCACATGCCTTCTCTTAAGGACTCTCCCCTCTAAAATTAGCACTCTATTCCTTTCCTCATAACATAGCTCCTTCACGCTTTTAACCTGCTTTACCTCTGCTACATGCTTCTTTCAGTCACAGGCAACACAAAGTCATGCTAGCAGACCAAGGACATGGGTGAGGGTCAGCAGAGAGGCAGTATGTTTGCAAAATAACAGCAAGATGGAAGGAAGCAACATGGGGTCACTTGGAATGTGCAACATTGCATCCCTTCCAAACACCAGACTGCCAAGACCAAAGGAATGGGAACTTCCGTTCAAAGAAATATGCATATTTTCCTATTTTAATATATAAAATAAACTCCTGGGTGGGCTATGCAAGTTCCCCATCCTTTCCCAGTGAGTTACAAATGCTAGACTCTCTCAGCTTGCTATCATCTGTGATGTCCAAAGTTAATAAGACAAATTCATCAGGGGCACAAAAGTTGAGTTCCACAGTATGGTATCTTTTCTGATACTGCACTCTCAAGTCTTAGCTTACTCATCTTTACGGGAGGCTCTAAAAGATATAACATAGTAATATGGACTTTTCCAAAAAATTAGAAATTAAATTGACTAGCACACAATCATTTGCAAATTATTCAAATGCATTTGTAATACATGGTTTGAAATTCATGCTGCATTACTCAGTCACCCAGCTTATTCATATGGGAGTAATGAACCTGTCATCTGACTTGCATATTAACTAGTCTAGTACAGATCAAAGTATACATCTGACTTTCACCTAACTGTTTTTGACTGAGCTGCAAGTTTCAAGATTATGACCAATTTAAGAGGAAGGTGATTTGCAAAACTAGCCACCAGAGCCCTACTTGTAAACTTTTATAGTGCATATATAATTAAAGATTTGCTTCCAGCTTTGAGCATTCATGCTTCAAAAATATGTTTTCCACACCTCTTATTACCAAAAAGGAAAAAAAAAAAGAGCATTTTTGGACAAAGGTTATTACAGTCAAATTAAGGCCAGCCTTCAATTCAAAATCCACTGGGCATATTGTAATAAATCTGAAGTATAATTGAAATATGGGTTTCTTCTAAAACTTTAGTTTCATACTTAATTTGAAGTAGGATATTCTCCTATGTTGGCTACCATACAAAGAAACATAAAGAAATTTGAAATAAACTGAAAGAATGATAAATTTTGATGGGTTTTATCAAATTTGGAAGTTTGATTGGTGAGACTGTACTGACTTTCTGAACAACAGCTAGCTGTTATATGACAGACAGCTTATTTTTACCTGTTATTGTCACACCGAGGCAACAGCCAGGGACGCAGGGCATTTTCTGGAGGTGTCTTAAGGTAGTGAGTGATTCAAAGAAGAGTACACAGGGGAAGTTGTAAACATATACAACTAATGAAAAAGTATTTAAGTTTTGTACATTTTTGGCTGTTAAAAGATTTTAGAAATTCCTAAAATGACAACATAAATGCAAAGCAACTACTGAGTTACCTTCTCAAAAGGCTAGTAGATCTGTATTTTGCTACTGCAAACTGTACCACTGTAATCCAAATATTTCTTTTCATCTACTTCCATCTAATAAAACCAATTTCAATCCAAAACACATGATGAAAAAAAGTCTATATTATGAGATCTCAGTGTATCAGTTCCGAATTTATGGTTTACAGGACACCATTTTGCTTGCAAGATCTTCTGATAGTCTCAACTACAGGAAATTAAATGGCAGAAAACAAAGCCAGTAGCATTTCCCAAGTGTTAGTGGTTCAGCTTTGCAGCCTGTGAAACAAAGGAGCACAAGAACGACATTGCAGGAGCATTAACTCATACACTCACCAGGCATCTAATATGCGTGATCAGGTAAAGAAAAACAATATCCAGCTATAATTCTTTTGTTAACGTTTTGCTGTCGTAATTCAGAACATTTTGGTGCTTTCTTACTTTGCAATGAGAAAGGAAACCACTGTTAATAACAGTGAGGAGGGTTTACTTGTGAAAGATGAGCCAGGATATTGCCTGAAACAATGACTCACAAAATAGATGTCAAATGTAACATTATTTACATCAAAGGCATTATCAAAGATCCCTCTTACTTTTCTAATTCTTTCTTTTGTTCTGCATGTCACCTTTAATAGACTGAAAGTCATGCTTCATCCTTTGCGGGGGAGGGCACAGGAACAGACACGAAAGACACAACACTTCAGAGCAGGGAGGAATAAGTCATCCTGTGTTTTAATAACAAAAACCCAGAACAATCACCTGCAAAGAATACACTAAGGATATTTGAAATTTCAACCCACAATTTTAACTGGGCTTCTAAGTCAAAACTGGTCACAATGTTAGGTTTTGTTCTAAAATATAACTATGAATAATGCCATACTTACCATACAGGAAGTGACTCCAGTATGTATGGGTCAAGCTCTGTCTGCTGTAGAAGACTTCATGGTACATAAGTAATAGACAACAGTGGTAAGGGTCTTGTTTCTGCCCTACTCTGTACTTAACAGGGATGTACAGAATGTCACCTTCCCTTTGCAACTAGGCATTTGTGTAGATATTAGTCAACCAGCTAGTTATGATATTATCATGGACTTACACAAAAACTAAGGAGAAGAGTTTTCACTAAATGAATTGCAAAATCCAGGGCATCAGAGGAAACCAACTCTAAATGAAGAATTTCTCTGTGCTAATACAAACACTGAAGTGCATCACCTATTCATTAAAGCTTTAGGAGCCTTTGTGAGAGAGGTATGGGGCTCCAAAAAACTTCTGACAAACAGGTTGGGCACTTTCAGCATAAGCAGAGACCAAGTAGCTTCTGAGCAGTAAGGCAGCACAGAGCTATGGCTTAGAGGTTATGGAGAAGAGATTTTTCTGGAGATTTGAGTTGCATTTATTCTTTCTTTCAGAAATTGCCAGATATATCACAACTCTGAGAGAAGGGATACACTGAAGGCAGCTTATATAAAACCCCTTTTTATTTTACTGTCTTGCCCTGAAGAAATGCGGTTTCTGCATTTTTAGTTTTATCTTAGTTTTATCTTAGTTTTTGTTCAGCTTTAGAGACTTAAAGCCTCCTTGTGGTTTCCGACAAGGCAAACCAATCTTCAGGCTATGTGGGAAGCTTGTCACACAGTCCCAAGAGCATATCTACACAGAAGGTCATGAAGGAGTCATGCATTTTGAGTGAAAGAGTCAACAGAAAACACACTGCTAGGAGAAGACGATGGTGAACAGCATGCCTCTTTCAGTTTGTCATTCTCTTCATTGGGACACTCATTCAAGTATACTCCCTTTCACATGCTCTGAATCTCACCTCCATTCTTTCAAAGCAGTGCAGCATTAAGAGAAAAGTGCACTCACAGACAAAGATCTCCAGCCTGATAGACGTGGGGTCTTCTCCCTTGAAAATGAGCTAACAGGTGCTGTAGTGTATGATCTGTTACTTTAAAAAAAATAATCCCTACAAATCTATCACATAGGAGCAAATTAAAATTGCAGTGCCATTTCTTTATTTCTGTATTTATGCTGTTTTTTACTCTTTCAGCCAACATTCAGAAGAAAAGCAACAGCATTTCAATCCCACCCTGTGCTCTGTTCCTGCACAAGGGTTAGTGGGACAGAAACAAGTAAGTATTAAATGTCAATCATATGGTTTTGATAGGAGAAGGTTAATACAGATTTAAATCCAGTATTCCATATCATGCAAGGAGAGCTTCTGTTTTCTTGTAATAAAAGCATGCATGCATAAAGAAATACCAGTTTTTCATTACCCATATATAATAAATTGAGATATTTTTAAATGTAACATTTTTTTTCTTTCAGGACCAAATTTGGTGAAAGCTCATCAACAACTCTGGGCAAGAGCACATTATCCATGAAAACTGTGAGTTGGACACATTCATGTTGTTTGAACAAAAATCCTGTGCCCCACCATTTGGAACAACAGCTTTGGGTTTTGCATAATAAAAAAATAAAAAATAAAAAAGCTGTGGTTTTTTTTAAATAACAAGTACCTTTTTTTTCAATAGAAGTACTTAATCTTTACTGTAACCAAATAATAACTTCTCAACTCTGTAATATTGCAGTAATACAGTATTCAAATAAGCAGTTATGAGGTAAAATGTTTTGTTATGAAAACAAAAATTTAAGAGGAAAAAAGAAAGCCCCAAGCAGCCCCTTCTTGGGCTTCCCCCACACCAATGGGCTTAGGAGTTCTATTTAACCTCTGCCAGGAAACCTCTACTTCTTGCCTGAGTTGTGTCAGAGGATTGCTGGGTTCTGCCTCAGAGCTATAGCCCCTGCCTGGTCATGGAGCACCTTGATGTGCTCCATGATGTCCATGGAGGCCTGGACTTCACCCTGGCCCTGTAGCCCTGCCTGGTGCTTGCAGGACCCGACCTTCACCTGTGGTTTCATTTCCAGGCTGGTCTCACAATGGCTTCATTCCTGCTGTATTTCTTACAGTCTAGGCTTGTAGTTCAATCTGGCTGTTTTTTCCAGGTCTGTCTTGCTTTCTGTGTTGGGAGTGGTGGACAAGCGTAAGCTGGTGAGCCCTGTGCCCTACAGGTCCGCTTCCCTTAGGCACCAGCCTTGCTTTCAGTGCTTTCTGGTTGTAACCTGCTGTACAACCCCCTCACTTTTGGAACTGCAGCATATTGCTTCCAGATGTGGCACAACAGAACTATTCTATGCACAGCTGGAGCTTAGCTGGTAGCCAGCTGCGTTATAACAACAGGAAGGTGATTTTGTTACTACGTGGTTGGGGGAAGACTATATGTTTATTATGTTTATTCTCCTCCTTCTTTTCTTCATGCAACACATTGTAGTAAGACAAATTTTACTGGGAGTGTGTGCTTATACATATACACTTGAAAAAAATTCCACAGCTCCCATGACCTTCTTAAAAAACTTGCAGTTTCAAATTCTAATGGTTGAGATCAGCTTATGCATTTATACTGTGCCACTGAGGTAAACAGGAGAGCATTAATAGCATAAAAAATAAAGTTCATGTACCAAGGAACAATAACTATGCATGGGACATATGCTGGAGGGATAGTCCAGACTGTCTCAGTTACCAGTTATTGCTAACTGGCTCTAGAATGTCAGGTGAAAAAATATATCCCCTTAGCATCAGGTCTCCAACAGGCCTCAAAAAACCCCCACTTGAATAGTATTGGGGCAATTCCCAAAAAATACTCTGCAGGTCTTGGTTGTATAAACGCATGCCACAGCAGTAATGCTAGTACTTCTAATAAACCTCAATTTTTAAAAAGGGACTTAAAAGTAACAGCATGCTGAATCAGCCCTGGAAACAAAACACTTTTATATCCAAAATACCTAGCTGCCAAGAAAAATAAAATATAATCATGGTTTTATGTAATATGACCACAAATTTATTCTATAATTTTAATACACACTCTCTGCTGCATCAGCAGTTGAACAAAAGTTTCAGCATCTCTCAATACACAGCCTTCAGTTGTTCATAACATAAGGCAACACATTTCTCACACTGGGCAGCGAGCCCTCGCTGTTTTGTCCAAATCTTGTCCCAGGACTGTCAGCTAGAGCTGCACAGCCTCTGCATAGCTCTGCAACATCTGCTTGGGTTAGCTTTAATATCAGCGGAAGTTAGTCCTGTGCCATTTTATTAAATTCTTCAAGGCAAGTGGTTAGCATTTCTTCTAGACCAGATGGAGCCTAACATGGCACAATATCCCTCACATTTAAACCTCATCCATTTGATAGACTCCAGTATAATGACCAACATGTGATGCCCATTGTTAGTTCTTCTGTATCTATTGCTGTTTTGGCATGGCACACTATACCAGCTGGAGAGGGAGCTGGTTAATGGAACACAAAATGTTCTTCACCGCTCTGCACCAAACTGCAGGAATCCTCCCACATTCCCATTTATTTACCCAGGTAAGTGAATAACACAGCTGTAGTATTCAGCAGGGCTCTTCAGGGGCAGGTAAGCTTGCCTGATCAAATAGAGATGAAGAATTAGGGCCCCACCTAGCTTGTTCAAGATGAGTTGGCTCAAAACTTTGTTTTATCCTTCACCTTCAGTCTTGCAGCAGCGAACTTGGTCCCCTTGGATATCTACTCTTAATGCTGTTAGAGCCTACTTCAGTCACAAAGGAACATCATAGGTGGACCATGCTTGCCTGTTTCTTCTCAAAGTCAGTGCATTTGCTGGAAACCTGGCACAAGTTCTGGTTTAGGCTATCACTCTGTGCCTAGGTGGATTCTCAGGAAAAAAACCTTTTAATCTTGGGTTTTCACAGGCTGGAACACTTCTTCCTGCTTGTTATTAGACATTCACTGTAACAACAAGTAACAAAGTGCATGCGTAGTTTCAGCAGGTGTTCAATTTGAAAAAAAAAATCTATCAGTTCAATTCAAAACAATTTCCATAAGTCTCGGAGTAGGTGAGAGCAGTATGTGCCCATTTAACTTTAACTGCCTATACCTGCTATCCTGCATTCTGCTTAGTGGGTGCAGAGTGTGGAAGGGGAGCATGCACTTAGCTTTGCCAAACTAGTATCTGAGCGTTTTTGACTAACTTTCACAACCTCTGGCCAGCTGAACCCACTTAACCAAGTTTGGACCTGCCTTGCATTTTGTGCATCTCAGTAAAGGATAATTTTCTCCCACCACGGGGCATATGAGAGCAGGCCTTTGCCCTTCAAATAAAAAATGCACATTGAAGTGAGAGAGATTGACTATTCCACTTCAGACTAATAGAAGTCATATTGGTCTCCAACTGATGAAGGCTAAAATTTTGGAGGCAGAAGCCTTATCATTAAGACACCAGAAAACACTGTGCAGATATAACTATAGCAATGGCATTCTTTTATTTTTAGAATTAATCTTATAGTTGTTATGGATTTCTGAATGTTACCCTGGTATTCATGGGGCACATTTTCAGTGGGCAAGCAGAAATGTGGTACATCATTTGTCCAGACTGGCCTTCTTTGTGCTATCTTGGAGGTTACCCAGTGATTCACCTTTGATAAATGCATACCAAGAAGCTCTTTGCAATACCATTCTGTTCTAGAAATGTCAGATGCAATTTTCCATAGATTCGATGACCCTTAATGATATTGCACCTTCTGCCTGGTAAATAATTGATATATGTCTGATAAAGCAAATGGAGCAAGAAGATTTCTGTCACTTGATTCTTCAAGCTGCTGTATGTTTTCTGAGGTTTTGACAACTCTAAACCAATTCAAAATATATATTCACTACAAGCTCAAGTAAGTCATAGATTACACACATGAAAGAAAATTAATTCTCTGAATTAATTCTCAGAATGAAGCAATTCAGAGGGTAACTTGCCATTGTGAGTCTTATGATTCTAAAAGGCCAGTAGACCACAAAAATTTTAACAGGAGATTTAATTTTTAACATTTTTCTAGGCTTTGTTTGCGTTATACACAAATAATGCACAACTGTTGAAACCATTAGCTTGCAGCTAGAGTTCTGAATTACTTAATCCAGTAATAATGAAGTTATTCCCTTAGTTTCTTAGTACTTTTATTATAAAATTGATATATTCATTTCCCTTGCAATGTGAAGAGGCATAAACAAGGGTCAGTGTGGATCTCATTGCTGTATCTTCCAATAAAGTGTTAAACAATTCTGAGTGCCACAGCCTGAACACACATATAGTTTCACCACTCTTTCTCTTATTTTCTGTCTTGGAGATGTACTGTAGAATTCAAACTCAACACAGAAAATCTCTGACATTGTAATGCCAGCAGTTAAATCTAGGAGAATTACTTCTTCATTACAAATTAGCTTAGAATTAAACAGTAGTATAAGATGAAGGACTGAGCAATTCAAATCATATTCTGGCTTTCCTGGAATCCAGTTCTGTTTGTCTCAAATCTTTCAACACTTTCTTTCTTTAACAGACTTACAAAATATTTGATTAGTTTCTCAGATCAAATAGCAAATGATTATGTGCTGTTCCAGCACTCCCCAGAACTTCACTGTCACTTGCTCTGTGTGTGTTAGCTGCCAGATGGATCTGAGAGACCTCTGTCAGACCAAAACTTCTTAGTTCTCATGCTTCTGTGACTTCTGCATAGGACTTCGGTACCTCTGCTCTCGTACTTCAGCATCACAGGTTCTCAGCAATGTGATAAAAAGCATGTTCATAAGTGATGATCTGATTATCATCAGTTTCAAAACCCTCTCTAGATTCATGTCTATGATAATAATGCCTAAGTGCATAAACAGCCATTTAAAAAGTGCAGCCAAAATTACCTCTGAGATTTGGACAAATGTTTCAAATAAAATGTTTTCTGCCATTCCCCATCCACATACTTGGAAGTGGTAAAAACACTAGGTGCTGGGCATTGTTCAACATTATCTGTTTCTGTATTGAGTTCATTTGAGCCGATAGTGAAAGAGGTTTTGTTCATTTTTTAAAACCAAGGTATTTTTTACTTTACTTCAGAGAGTCCATCCCTCTGAAGGGTTACCACTCAGTCTATTCTGAAATTGCTAACAATGTAGGAGTTCAAAGAGCATGGTTCCTATATTCTTTCTTTTGTATTTTTTCAGGCAGATTTAAAAAAAAAAAAATCTTCAAATACATAAGCCACTATATCTTTATATCTTTGCCAAAAGTGACAAACTGTCCTTTTCCCTGTACAGATATGAAAAGGTGCGGTCTTGCTGCTGCTGCTATTTGCTCTGTGGGAAAGAAGCTGAAATAATGTTCTAAATGCAAATAGAGTATAGATGTCTTGGGCCTTTTGAAAATAACTCTCTGCATTGATTCTCTTCAGGAATAAAAGCCTATAGGACTGATTGAAAGTCAGCCACAAGCACAGAGGAACCACTGCAGATATTTTGTACAAGTGTCTTGAAGTCTCTAATAAATGTCAGCTGAGGATGGCAGCTAGGGGAAATTACCCAGAAGCTCTATATCCCCCCACCCTCAAATCCTTTTTTATTCTATCTCCTGATGACATTCAATTTATTTTAAAAACATCATCTTTTTGTTGTAGTGAAGATTTTGAAAGTGAGGATGAAATCATTGTTTAATAAAGTGATCATCCAAGCAAGATAAAAAGAGAGTGGTAACAAGCATTTTAAGAAAACCTTCACCAATGTTTTGTACTGCTTACGTGCAGTCAACAGATTACATACTTTTGTTCCTTAAACATACCTCTAACGGAGAAAAAGTTTTTTTTTAAAAAAAGACTTAGCGTGTGTCTAACTCATCACTAGAGAGAGCATATTTTTTCCAGAGCTTTTCGTAGAAATGTTACTTTATCTTAACTAATATTTAGTATGAAATTATATCATTTTGTCCTTCTTTAGCTACTACTTGCTAGCCTGTTTGCTTTTCACAGTGTAGGCACAGTTAAAATCTACTTGTGTGATTTCACAGTGTAAGAATATAAACCCATGGGATCCTCACATTTCTATCCAACTGGGAGTCATGTCAAAAGACTGCCAAATACCAGTGGCCACATGTAGGTTTAATAGCAATTCAAATAGTCCACTACAGGGAAAGTAAGATACAGAACTCAGTAGAGAATTTGTACTTGAAATGAGACTGTTGCAATAGCACAAACAGTGTAATTTCTTTGTGACTGAGTTTAGAATGGTGAGGTTTCCTGCTTCTTTGAGTCAAGTTTGATCAAGAAGATTTTTATATTTTTCATGATTAAATTCAATTTAGGATCTTACATAAAGGGCTGAGAACATTGTCAGTTCATCTCTGCTATTGATGACTGGTGGAAAGTATCCTACATGTTACTTCTGATGTCTTCCTTGTAAGGGGGAGAAACTTAAAGGCATCTTTTTAGTCAAATTTAAACAAATACCTGTTTGACATAACAATGTTGTGTGCCCAGCACTGTATCATCTGGATACCCTAAAACTAGAAGACGCTAAATTCACTAGATTTCATCCAGATTTTGGCATGGTAGCTGTGAGTATTACAGGCGTATCAGCCAGTATTAGAAGCCATACAAGTTTATAATACATGCCAGGTGAAAGTGTCTTTCAGGTAGAATTTTTTTTCTCCAAATTGCGTCTAGTTCC
The DNA here is from genome assembly GCF_003031625.1 of Empidonax traillii. NCBI lineage: Eukaryota > Metazoa > Chordata > Aves > Passeriformes > Tyrannidae > Empidonax > Empidonax traillii. The sequence continues at coordinate 2,275,798 of NW_020955241.1, read as the reverse complement.
TATTGACCAGAGGGTGACAGAAAGCAATAGTAGTGCCTATTAGTGGCTATACTGTTTTTAACCTAATAAAATCAGTCCAGTAAGTCTGCACAGTTCCTAAACTGATGTCATAAAACCCGCATCAAATTCAACATCACTCAGCAGTTTAAGTACAGGTAAGAAAGGAACAAGCATAAGGGTTTAACCACCTCTCTGCAAAGACACCACTACTAACACACTTTACACTGTTAAATGATAGTTTTAGTAGTTGCTTTGGATGCATGTTTACATTATTAGTAGTAGTAAGATACATTCATTATGCAAGCATGGGTATTAGACCTTTTTTTCTAACAGACAGTGAAGCTTCCTTGTAGCAAACTGTACACAAGAAACAGTTACAAAGAACAACATTCAGCTGATTTATCTTCTGTAGCAAGTAGAAGCTTGATTTAATTCAAGGATTTCAGTGGAGGAAAGCCTCGTCCTTAAATGGCAGAAAAACCTGGCAATTGTTTCAGGATCATTAACAGGGGTTGTAAGAAGCACTACTGAACAGCAGAAAAAAATGAAGGAGATTGAAAGCTGGCTGATAAAGAATGCAGTCTCTTTTGAATTCCTAGCAAGACAGGATCTTCTGACTGTGTATCTCCTTACTCTGATGGAATTGGTGCAGACTGCTTAAGATCAAGGAGAAGGAAGGAAAAAAACAACCCACCAGCAGATAAACTCAGAACGCAATTACGAATTTAAACAAGTATTTGCAATTCTGTTATCCCTAGACCGAATATGGAAACTGTCAAATTTTCCCGTTCTTATACCAGCCCCACTCGGAGGCTGATTTAGGAAGGGAACACAAACAAGCTGCCTGAACTGTATAACTGTTGGAGTACAGAAAGAAGTTATATTACTTTCACAGAATATGAAAACAATTGTTTTGTCAGCAAAAGACAATAAAGCAAATGAGAAGTTAACTGCTTTTGATAATAAAAGTCTGACAGAAGTGTAGATTCAAACCCAGTGAAACCTGATGTTGATATTCAGGACAGACTTTGAAATCACAAGGAAAACTGGTGAATTCCTCTGGGATGAGAAGCAAGATCTTAGGCAACAGAAATTCAAAATTCAAAACAGAATTAAAAGCTATCTCTAAAATTACAAGGAAAGTGGCCTGAGATCTTAGATGTAGATTAAACCTCAGAATTTTTTGGAGGGTAACAGCAACCCAATGTTTCCTAAACGAAGCTGCCCCACACACACTATTTTAAATAAAAGTTACAGACCACAGTGAAATACTTCCAATTTAGGAAAACAATGCAAAGATGATCGATTTCTTAAGCTATTAATTTTGCCTTTAAGGTAGAGTTATATTGTATCAGGTAGGCAGTACTTGCAGTAAAATGCTGCACTGAATTTTTTCAAAGTCAGTTTATACAGTACCTCTAGCAACTGGTAGCATTTTTTTTTGTGGCTTGTCATTCTGAGTGGCCACTGGTACATTCAGAATCTCCAACCACAAAATGATGCAGTGCTTGTGCTTTTCTGAAAGCATATGTCTCCCATTCTTAAAAAGGAAAAATATCTTTGGACAAAAGCGTGAACAGTCTCATAATAGCATTGTTTCACTCCACAACAGTTATTAATCTTTGAGCAGCCATATTACTGCTTGTAGCTATCTGATAGATGGCCTACAGCTGAGAGAAAAAGCTATCTCTTGGTAAAGGGATGGCAACTGCAGGACTGAGAAGTGCCCTGATGGGATTTATCATCAATAAGGAACTGGTAGGGTGCTGCCAGATCATGACTCTGAGAAGGAGTAAAAAAGAGGATTGCAAGAACAGCCTGTGAATACACCATTTTCTACCTGTAGGTAAAATAGGAGAACTTTCCTTTTTTGCTGTGAAACTCAGCTGGTAGCCCAGGGCATTCAGGAGATATTCCAACCCTTAGGAATTGCCTTAGAGGAACAAGTAACTGCTAAAGAGCAGAGGCAATGGCAATTGCTGATCACTGTGCTGCTTCTGCAGTGATTGCAGAACAAGACACATCCTGTGACATGGCAACATTAGTAGGAGGTGATACAAGAGCAGCATAAAAGCAAGGTACTTGATAGATCTTATGGAAGGTACAATGGCACTTTGGCTAACTAACCTATCTTTGTAAAGCTCTGAGCTGGTGTTATTGAGGGAACACTGACTTCATCCTGGACACAGTGTTGTACACAACACTTTTTAGCATGTATGTTCCTATTGTCTTTCAAGAGAGGGAGGTTGGTGGGGAGAAATGAAAGAAATATTCAAGGAGAGTCAAGAAAGCTGTAAATGCCAAAGCCACTACACATCTAGCTATTTGGCTGACTTATAACAGCTGATCAGAAAAGTATGGCAGGCAGAGGCCATCCACAAACTCTTAGCTGCCGACTGAGAAAACAATTTAAGAAGAAAATTTATAACACCAAGTACTGATTGTAAAAGAGAGGACAGTACTCTTTGCCTCCTTTTCTAACAGAGTAGCTGCATGTTTAGCAAATGATTTTTTAAAGCACCATCCTTATCGTAAGCATCTTGAGCACAGTCCACTGATGGAGATAAAATATTGGAGGTTTGATCTTCAGCATTCCCCTGTCTGGGAAGATTCTCCTCCCTACACATTTCTCATGAACAGTAATTGTGCTTAAAATTCACCACACACATACCAAAGCTGTATTAAAATGCAGCTGTCTGAGCAAAGCATCAAAAAGCTGCAAATTGTAAGGCTGACAAGAGAAGATCCATATATGAGCCTGTGACAGTAATTGCCAGGTTTATCAAGGATAAAGGGTTGTATATTATATTCTCCATCTCTATTTTGCAAAGAAAGTAATAATCTGTGTGTTTTTTGTTCTATAATTCTGAAGAAATAAGCTTGGTTTTATATTCAGTGATCATGACATTTATTTATTTTTCTAGGTTCTTATAAGAGTTCTTAGAGCCATTTTTGGTTTCCCTGACAATATAAATTAAATGCCTCTGATGTACAGTGTTCTGTGATGTTAACAAGGATGATTTTTTCTTGTATAATTTTATTTTCACATTACAGATTTTGTGACAAGTGTGATGTACCCATATTTGGATACATGTTTAGGAAAGACAACAGTAAACAGCTTTTTCTTTCTGACATTCCTGTATTTGTTTTCTCTCAGAGCTACCATCTTCCTGAGGTTTACCCATGGGGAAGTAGACTAAATAAAGTAATATTCTGAAAAATCTGTTACATAGGAGACAGGCTTGTTTATGATGTATCAAATATTCAAATAATGAAGCTACCTTCCTAAACCAAGACTGTGTCACTGTATTTCAATGGGGGGGGGGGGAAGCCAACACTGTTTATTATACAAATGTCGACTCTAAAATTGCTTCAAAGCAAGGAACTTGTGATGTTTAGTTTGTAGTATTTCTTCTTTATTTTCCAGGTAGAAAACAGGTTTTCCTCTCTTTGCTCATATTGAATAGCAAGCACCAAACACCAGGAGTGGATCCACTGATCTTTCCTTTGTTGTTTCCTCTTGACAGTTTCGGTGCTCACTGCATGTTACAAGAGCATGCATACAAGCTGGTACTGTAGAGCAGTTGATATCACATAGGCTTTCATTCCTGCTTATTCCCCTGGTAAGTTGTAGCAGCAGGCAGAAGGGAGGCTGTTTTTCCAAGTTTTAAGTGCCTCTGCCTTGTGGTGGCAAATTGATGACACAGGCACAGATGTTTTTGTAACCATGAAAGACTTGTGATTCTAAATATTTCTTCTGCTTCTTTCCCCCCCCCCCCTTCTTAGGAACAATTTGCCATCTGAGACACAGAAACTTCCATGAGCAGTTTAATTGCAGCACCTGACAAATGAGGCATATGCAATACCAGTTGGGCTGGCCAGTTTCTTAGTCAGCTGTTTCATCTGTTAGTATTCCTTGGTCTTTACTGTCTAAATTTTCAGTTTTTAACAATGAAAATACTACCCTTAGTGAAATTCTCCTTTTTTAAGACAGGTGAAATTTTTCCATGTGGATTGTCTCCCTATACATATGCTACAAATCAAAAGAAACACGTTCTTAAAGTATCAGTTACATTTACAAATGTCCAATACCTGCATTTCTTTTAAGTGCTTTGACTTTATTATGAGGCAATACAGCTGAATGAGTTTGATGAATCCCAGTAATACCAATTCAACTTCTCTTAAGAAATTGTAACATATGTGTTGATTTTTCCTCCCTTTGAACATTCATAGTCAATGTACATATCTGTAAGTCAAAAACTGGTTAAAGGCCAGTGCTTTATACTGCCTGAGAATTTGAGAAGTCCTGTGTTAATTACAATCTTGGCATCCTCGGACAACCAAAAAAAAAGGAATGTGTGGTTGACTGGTAAAGCAGGAGATGTTGAATGTACAAAGCCACACAATTCACAGATATTTATATTGTGATTCTGATAAAAATAGGAGAACTAAGCATTATTAACATTACTGCAGTTGTTTTGTGACTGTAATGTAGAATCTGAAGAAGAATTGACTTTTGATACAGGAAAAGAACTTCACTGGAGCAAAGTTAATTCATCCCATTCTTTTCTTATCTCCAGTAGCTTGACTGCTTTGTACTTAATCCAAAACCAGTTTGAGCAAATAGGACCAACTCTTCCTGAAAGGAGTTCAGGCCAGATTCTAAATTAACCACAAAAAATTCATTATGACATAAATTTAGCTAATTTTTAGGATATATATTTCAAATATATATTTGGTGGCATTTGTCTGTTAGATGTATGGTTTTCAAGTTTGTGAGCCTATTAAATTGAGGAACAGAATTTGGCATATTTTTGTACCTAAAACCTGTAAAATAATGTCAAATTATATTTCTTTGTTCACTTTACACAATATCTTTTTCAAGCACCAGACTCAAAGTCTATGGGTATTGTATTACAAGATAAATTTAACATTGTATAACCCATATTGTATGTTTAAGACAGTAGATTTTTGTTTCTCTTTATTTCACTGAGTTATATTAGCATTAAATTGATATAATGGAGCAGTGGATGTGGCTCAGAGATTATGCAGAGTTTATTGTGACTTTATGCTAGATAAAAACAAGGGAATTGAAACATTTATATTCAGAAGAAAGCAGCTCAACTCTGATAAAATGAAACTCAGCAACTTTACTTTCATAGGGAAGCATTTGTTCCTTTCAAAAATGCCAGAAAGTAAATTACACTTAATTAATCAAACTTTGAGTGATTCCCAATTAGTTTCCTACAGTTCTTCTATGACAGCTCTTTCCATTATTACAGAGTGTGAAAACAATAAGCAAAAGAGAATGACAATACATAATAACCAGGAGAAATTCAAATTTTATAACTTTGTAAAACACTCTCTCTTTTTCATGCTCTCAGTGCTTACTTGTAAGCAAAAAAACTTGTCCAAAATTAGGTTTGTGTACACAACCCATGTAACATCAACTCAAAAGATTTCTGGCACCTTCCACCAGTGAAGGGACCTATACAGGAAGTGAGACAGAGAGCTCCCTTGCCCCTGTCACATACTATAGGATGGGAAACAAAAAATACTTTAAATTTAAATGAAATCTTAATTTCAGTGTGTTCTAATTTCCTTAAACAAAAATATCTCCTGAATGGAATTCTGGTTTTGTTCTTGTTCAACCTGCTCTTGCTGTTAAAGCAAATGGAATCATAGAAATTGACCCTCAGTATTTTCTTTTCTATCCTGCAGAGAACTGGGACATCCAATAGGAGAGAACAAAACCAGATAGGAAGTAAATATATAACTCGTAAGAGTTGGTACTCCCACAAACAATAGCTAAGCTGAAAAAGTAGAAATATTTGCATTATCAGGCCCATTCTTCCTACTGCATAAGTGGAATTTGTAGTTTTTCTTTGTAGAATGTCACCTCTGCCACTGTAGAAGAAACATTTCCAGAAAGGAGCACTAAAATTTCCTTCTCGGTGTCAAATGTTACTGGTCTCTCCCATATGAGCAGATCCCTGATGCACTCGTTTTCAGTTGCATCTCCCTGACACTGAGACTTCTCTGTAGATGTGCAAGTGCTTCAGCAAATGACGAGCAGAAATCAGTTTGTTTTAACTAGTATAGTGTGCTATTATAATGTAATATAACATAAATTTACTTCTTAATTTTCTAAAAGCCAAGCCAAAGTAAATCTCAGCAGTTCTCCCTTGCTTCTCTCTGATTTTGTTCTTCTTAAAAAAGAAACTAAAAATGATATTATCTTGAATATAGCCTATCTTCAGGGTATTTCTGATTCTCAATGCTTAATCACTTCCATCTTAACCTTTAGCTGATCTTAACAGTAGCATCCTTTGCACTATTGTTCTGATTCCCGTGTTAGAACACTTAATTACTATACGGACTGCATATGTGCTAGCAACTATACCATCTAAAAGTAGCATCTGGAAATTCAGCTTTATTTTTCATTTTGCTCCTTTTACAGGAAATCTTTTATATCATACCATATGTGCAGGCAACTTTCAAATCTCTATATCATTGACAGCTGCTAAGTCTAGGAAGGAGGCTGCTGAAAACACGTGCATCATAAGACAAGCTTCTTTTCTAAGCACAGCTTCTTGATGAACAGTGTCTCCTCATGGAGCAGAATAGAAAAACATGGAAAATTATTTGTGAGAAAATGGACAAGAGAAGGCATGTGAGGGAACCTCACAGTTACCAGAGAAAATAATTCACAAATAATGAAGAGGTGGTAAAATATCTGGAAAGTTTCTCAGATTACTACAACACAATAATAGTTATCTGCTGCCTTTCCCTGTATTTTTTAACATATCTCTGCTCAAGGATAAACATCAAAACAATAGCAATTGAAGTGGTCTAAAACTTTCAACACTGAAATTTTCTAAAATTATCAACTCACCTTAGGATGGAACAACTTAGGTAGTTCTTCCCAAAGAACAAAAATGCTATACAGTCACACTATGAACATACAGACATAGAGACAAGACTAGCAGCATTTCATTCTTGAAAGCTAAGGAGCACCTTACAAGTTATGTGTCAGAATCCCCTTTCCGATGGCAAATAGAGCAGTTATGGTGAGAGGCAGGAATATGATGAGTTAAACCTACAAAAATAATCTGATATGTTCAGTGAAAAAAAAAAAAAAGAGTAATTTTTAAGATATTAGCTTTTGACCATTGTAAAGCTTTTGATCACTGAGTCGGTTCTGTATATCAGTTTCTTCTGCTTGCAAATGTTAAGAGGGCATATCTGACAAACAAAGGTTCAAACTTATAGTAAGAATTATGATCGGTATTAAGGGAGAACTTCTGTGAAGAACAGGGATTTCTGCAAAATTTGATTGAGCCACTCTTGATACTTTTGCACTGGAGCTGGTAGGTGTAAACTGTGATTGGTCAGTAGCAAGATCTATCCTGTCAGGGGTTGTGAGCTGAGAGGAAAGGTGTCTGTCGCTTTTCTGGAGTAAAGAGTGGTAGGTTTAGAAGAAATGGACAGGATTAAATGGTCTTAACTTGCTCCAGAGAATTTTAGACTGAACATTAGAAAAAATTTCACTGCTGAAAGGATCAGAGCCTTGGAACAAGCTGCCCAGGGAAGTGGGCATCTTTGGAGATATTTAAAAGACACGTAGGACACGGTTTAGTGGTGGTCTTGGCAGTGTTAGGTTGAATTTGATGATACTAGAGGTGTTTTCTAATCTTCTTATGGTTCTATTCTGCTGATGCTGCTGGTGCACTCATGTGAGTGAGTTAGACAGTCCTCAGGCAGAAGAACAGTGACCTGAAGTTTCACCTTGTGGCTTCAAGTCTGACACTAGATATTGTTTCATCTGACATGTAAAATCACAGCAACAGCTTGGAGATGAGGTCAAGAAGTACTAAGGGTCTATATTTAATTTTTAACAAATAACAAGTGTGACTAGCTTCCAATACCTTTTTACAGGAAATAAACATTTCAACTCTGAGAGACTATGAATAACACTAAACTTCCTTCAGACCCAGATGGTCTTTATCCTGAGGGTGTGTACTGGTATTTATGTTTGACATTTTAATTATACAACTATCCTTCTATTTCATACTCTGCAACACAGCTTGCCGAGGATGTTTAAACCCTATCTCAGTACTCACAACATTTGGCTACTGTAAGCAGTCACAGACCTTCACAGCTGATAGAAAATCCCTGCTTTCCCCAGGAGCTCATGGAGCTGAAGTGGTTACAGTGCAGCTTTTTGGGCCACCTAAAGGCCAGAAAGGTGGTACTTACCTGCCATCATCTTAAATGGGATTGCAAGTTAATATTATAATGAGGACACTTTAGGCTGATGTTCCTTCTCCCTGCTCCCTCCCATTGCACCCAGGAAGTGGAGGAACCCCTTTCATAAAGTACCTTTACTATGTGAAGCTGTTTAAAAGGTATTTCTGATCAATAGGTTTAAGTCTATTAATGAAAATCTAAATTGTTTTAAAAACATAATCCTGGGAACTCTTTTATAAGTATTATTTTTAGAAAATACATTGTAAAGCAAGGCTTTAGCCTTATATTCTGCAAAAAAACCCCAGTAGACTCCTATGCAACACTGTCTGTTGGAGAACAAAATGATTTGGGAAAACAAGATTTTGTGGCCTTCCAATCTGCCACTGGTCGTGGATGTGCTGAGAAATGATTTTTCAATAAACAAGTGGAAAACTTCAGGAACTATTTCATTTTGTGAGATCTATAACTACAAAAAAGATCAAATAGAATTCCTCAGAACAAGGAGAAAAATATCTAGGAAGCAGAGAGTACTACTAAACTTCTGATGCCTCTAGAATCTGTAGAAGCCATCTCACTGAGCAGGAAAGGGACACTATAAATACCATCAGTCTCAGAAGTTCCTGCAGCTCTTTCTGGGTGGTGCAAAGCCATTAGCCATGTGTCATTTTCAGGACTGAGCATGTAAAATTTAGCTGTCTTTACATTTTTCCAGTTTGAATCCCTTTGAGTGGCACGATAGACTTGAAAATGTAAAGCAGATTTGAACACTCAATATTTAGCATGGATTTGACCTAATTATTAAAGTGATTCTAATCCCTACTAGCTGACCAAACACAGAATCCTGTGAGCATTAAGTCCTAGACATCACCCTCAGTGTAAATTTAGTAGGGATGGTTTCTTCATTCAGCTGGAGATCCTGTTGAGTTCCCCATCTGACTTAAAATGGAGGAAGACCCCGTGCAGCCACATATTTCCTTTGCAGTTTGATCAAGTCATGAAAAACATATAAAAGCAAGATACTTGGCAATAATCTTTCAAAAGAAAAACTGTTAGAAGATCTAAAATACTGGAAAATCCCCTTGAAATCCATAGCATTAAGCATGGAAAAAATATTTAAAATCATTTCAATCATATCTAGAACTACCATGTAGAAGATTTAGTACTAAAATACTAGTTTGCTGTACTGTGACAAACAGAGTGTCCAAGGGGCCTTTTCATAAGTTTGGACTCTAAAACATTCCTCTCCAAACATGAGAACTCTGGGTAGGAATTAAACTATTGGATATTTCTGACATAGCTACCAAGCTATAGATGATGCAAAGGAGCAAGAAGAGAAAAAAGGAAAGACAATAGATTTGGAACAATATGCTAGTCTGTATTTAGCAGGTAACAATGTCAGAAAGACTTTAAAAAGAAATCTTTAAACAGTGAAGTTATTTTTGTTCTATCTCTCTTTTAGAAAGCACTTAATTCTCTCAGTTAATTGGTTTGAATGACAGTTGTAAACTAATGAGCTACAGATGTCCAACTCTATAAGCTGCAGTCAGAAAAACATGACTTATTTTTCAGCTCTTTACAAGGGAAAAGTAAACCCCAAAACTTTTTATCTGTTCTTTTTATTTGTTTAGTTCCTTCTAACTTTGCAAAAACCTTTAGCTCCATCTTCAGAGCAGTAATGTGTATGCATCTCCAAACCAAATAGGTAGGAATTTATGAAACATATCCGTTAAACAAAGCACTGGAGAGTAACACAGAACAAATTCTTTGAAATAAGGTTTAAAACAGGAGAGAATTTAAACCAAATATGAGGCAGAAAACTTTAAAGCACAGCACTTCCTATTTTGTCCTGATTGGTCTTGATGCTGGCAGTTACTTGTGCTAAGTTGGTTAGTTGGTTTGAGGAGTTCTCCTATGACCCAAGCATGCATTTGTGTACATACTTGCCTGAACAAGGGTATATTTTACCAGCATTCATGTAAGAGATCATTGAAAAAGATCATTGGCTGGTTTCAGGGGAAAAGGGAGTAGGGAATGCAGTGAAAAATAGTGATAGATTTAATCCAGTAAGTTACTGGATACTGAGCTGAAGGACTGCTGAAAGTTGACACTCAGCTACTGATAGCAGAAGCTGAATACTTATTAGCCTACCATTTGAAAAGAGGAAAGCCAGCATTTGGCAGAATTAATGGGCCTGTTGTCAGCTTCATGACAGCTGGGTTATAGAGTAGTAAGGCTAAGGTAGTCAGAGGACTACAGAATAATCTAATTCTCAACTGAGATTATGGTTACTTTGAATGTTGGCACTTTAAAGGCATTTCATCACTTGGCTCTAAGTGCCTGGTCTGCTTTTAGCTATGGTTACTTTCGTCCCCCCATCCCACCAGCACAGCTTCAGTCTGAGATCAGGTGGGGTATGACCTGTGCTGCCGAGAACTTTGCACCTGCCTGAACTGCCAGTGAACATGAGCAAGTTTATTTGGTTTATTACTATTTCAGTTAGTTTCCAGTGTTTCCAGAACCCTCTTCATGCAAATAACTCTTGCAGATGCATAGCCTCTTTGGGATCTAGCTTCACTGTAATGACATGGGTGTTGAAGAACAGACTGAAATCCCTACAGCCTTGATGTAAACAAATATATTCAGTTTAATATGCTTCAAGTCCAACTTTAATAAGGTAGATTTCCTCTTTTCAAATTCAGCAAAGTATTGCATACTGTAATTAAAAAGCCACTGATCCTAAAGAACATTAATGTTTGCATTGTTTTTTTAATAAAGTCTAATTAAAGCAAGTTTAAGTTTTAATAATAGCTGGGAGAATAGTACTTAAGACAATTCAAATTAAGCTGGACACATTATGTTCAAGACAAGTGTCCCAAAGCAACCCTTACTAATTGCCAATTGTCCTCCTTCCTGCAGAATGTAATTCTTTCAGACTTAGGACAATACGTGTTGCCCTAGAATTTGCTTGTTATCTCTTCATCTCTCCCCCAAAGTAAGGCTGTAAAAAGAGTAGCTTTAACACTTATGAACTTGCCCTTGCTCCCATTGATTCGGGGTTGTGCAAAGTCAAACATTTGACTGATTTCAGTAAAACATTAAACGCTGCTAAAATTTTATTGGGTAGCTTCTGAACTACCCAATAAAATCTGCTCCTGACATGCCCATTGTTACTGATCTCTTTCTTCATGGGTCACAAACAGCATGTTTAGCTCAGCTGATACTTTCTTCTTTACTTGTCAAATGCAAGTCTGTCTAACAATGGAAGGACAGATAAGGTGATTCAGCCTCTCTATTAACAAATAAATAGTTGACATGGAAAGCGTAGAAGGCATGTGTATGATGTGTCAAAACAGCAGGAGCTGATTTATCTCTCTATAGGTCCTGGATTGTGCCAAATACTGTAGGGACTACATTAACCCATCCCTAAAAGTAAGCAATACCCTACCAATGAAGAGAGGCATGTGTGAGATTTCTCCTCTAGTTAGCAAAACGATTAATGTTTCCAGAAAATGAAAAAATTCCAAGTAATCTTCTCTGACAGTAATTCAGGGAACTGAAGGGTATTATGCAGAGGCTTGAAGGTCACTTTTCACAGGTCAAAGTTTTAATAGGAAATACATCTACTCTTCAAGTCCTACACAAACATGAAGAAAAAACATGTTCTCTTAGGAAAAGAGAAAAGTTCATATGACAGAAAAACTGGTAATAACAGGAAGTTGTAAGATAGCCTTCAAACAATTCCCTGTCCTGAATCTAAAGTCAAATCATAAAGACTGCCCTGGCCAGCAGAGAGAGCATTTCCTAGGATCCACACATTCTCATCTCCTGCAAAGATTCTCTATATTGTGCTCTAAGTTAGAGTGTGTGCACAGTAACAGTGGCCCTTCAAAAATGCCCAGAAATCTAACTAAAAGAACTCTTCCCACATGTAAAATGTAGTGAAGGAAACAAGAGTGATTGAAACAGTGGTCAGATTGGCAAATTATTTATGCTGTATTATTTATTATGTGTATTTATAGGTGTGACACTCTTAATGTTAACTAGACTTATTTTTTAATTGGATTTAATTCTTTGTTTCATATAATTATTTTTTTTGTCAGTCATTTTTCCACTTTATTTATGTTTATTTTTAAGAATATTCTTTCTAGAAGAAAGTTGGTGTTCTCTAGCTCTTAATTCTGGTTTTAATTAGTTTGAGCTGCCAATTTGATTATGTTAGCATATTGATGTAAAGTGAGAGGGATACACAAGATAGAACTTGCGGCTTGATGGCTGATGGACGTTGATAGATACACTTATGGATGTATTAATACTACTGTGACTTAGTCCCTAGACAGTGCACTACAAATGTGTGATCATACTCTCCTGATAGCTATTAGAATCTCATGTCAGAGATTATATATATATATATATATATCATGTGGATGGCTGAAATAAGGCAGTTATTTTATATAGCTGCATACAATAATTTTAACATTTTGCTGACTAGTAGATTTTGAGTGGGAGGAACATTCAACAAACATTCTAGAGACGCCTATTCTAGACACAAAAGGATACCAATAACATGTTTCAAACTGCTAAAGAAAATGTTTGTCTGGGACAAGCACTGCTAAATACAGCATGCCAGGAGTTAAGGTCAGTGATCCTTGGGAGTCCCTTCCAACTCAGGATACTCCATGATTCTATGAAAATTCAGGCACAACCAGAATAATTGCAACAGTCATTTTTATCTTGTCTCCTAGATAAAAAATTAGGGAGTAGAAACTTTATGGTATCAATTTTCCATATTTTGTGCAATGAGCCAGCCTGCAAACTCTCTTCTACAAAGATGTTTTCACATAACTTCAAGTTTTCACCATCACAGTAGCCTATCTCCTCTAGCACCTAAGATGAATGAGACACAAGGAAAGTCACAAAAAAAGGAAAGTAGGGCCTCACTCTCTCCCTGAATTTCACTGCGTATGCTCTGCTGCAAAGCTGCAGAGTCTCATTCAACAAAGATGTTGGGAATCTGTTGGGAATCTCCGAAATCTCTACTTCTAATGTCGTAGACTACACTGATGATGCAGCTTGGCACAGCAGCTTGATGAGACAACTTTGAGGAGTGTAGACAATGCTTGTTAGCATTAAAAAATATCAGAATAGAAATATACAAACATTTGCATCCTTCAACCCCTTAATGTTCCAGGACAAAAGCAAAATAAAATCTAACCCTTCAGTGAACTATTTCTGTTTCATACCAACACAGCTTCATTTTTTACTTGCATATGAGAGAGCATTTGCTCTCTGTCAGCTTGAGTGCTTTGAGGAGGTACAAATCCCTGTTCACATCCATGAACAGAGGAAACAGAAATCAAGAAATGTGAACCAATCTGAGAAAATTCATGCTGAAAATCACTTTTATAAACAGGAATATTGGTTTAGTAGGAGAGAAGTTTTCTATTTAGCAGGGCGTGTTGCCTTTTATTCAAAATCTATTTAGGAAGTATGTCCTAATTCACTTGTTCAAGGTGACTATGGGAATGTGGTACATTGAAATAGTGTCTAGCTCCTAAAACATTGTCCATACCAGGCACAAAATAATTCATTACTAAAATGTAAGAATAAACTGGTTTTACATATGCAGTTCTAGCATCCATTTCCCTTAGTGGAGCTGCAAGCATGCTGTGGATTAAATGATAACAAATAATAGAGGCTGGAAAGTGCATAGTTTTACCTATGCTGCTTTTCTACATAATATCTTAATGTGTACTCATAGAAGACTGTTGTCCTTTTTTCCCCCCTAGTAAGGACAGGAAAATAGAAGCTTTCAGTAGGGTTCACAGAATCAGGTTGTTCCACTAAGAAGCAGTAGTTGCAGCAAGTGCATAATTGCTCCTCATCCTGCTGAATTTATCTTTAGAGATTTCACAAGCTCTGCTTGCTTGCAAATTTGGAATTCCTGTTGTTGTTTCCCCTTGTTCTTACATTGCATCATGCATCATTCCATTAGCCCACAGCTTAGTGCTCACTGAACTATCATCATCCTTTTTGTGCTTAATAATGTTTACTAAGGTTTTAACAGTATTCTTGAACACAATAACTGTAGCTAACAGATGAAAAACACAGCCATTTCAGTGCAAAACCATTAACTTACATATCCTTGTTATAAAGTGTAAGTTCAGGAGGAAGTAACCATGCATGTTAATTGGTAATAAACAAAAAAATACATTACTGGCAAGTATTCTGATGCAGCAAAATGCATCAGTTACATCAGAATGCAACTTAAGCGCTGCAATTAATAGGTTCACCTCATAGGGAATATTTAAGTGCTTTATTGTCTTGCTTAAGACGTCTGCATAAGTCATTCTGATCAGCAGACATAATTCAGGGTACTCTCGTAGTACTCAAGAGAATGACAGAAAATTGTATGCCCTTTTTTTCTTCATTGTACACAAACTTCCTAGAACACCACTGTTCTCTGCATTTATACAGGCAGTCTTCCAATGAAACCAGCATATGTAATTCAGTGCCAGACAAGGGGCATACCTGGCATAACCAGCAGTCTCCCAGTACCAAGCTTTCTTCAAAGTCTAGTAGAAAACCAGAAGAGTCAAAGCTCTTTTCTGCAGAAATACAGAGCAAATCCAGGAGGCAAAAAGCCGTTTATGTGGCCAGAAATTGTTGCTTGTAAACCCAGAAGAGGGTGGAAGCGTGACAAACTGCTGCCACCTGCTGCTGGTTCATTTTCAGCCACCGAAGCTCCAGCAAACCAAATTTGCAGCAGCCAGCAGAAATTGCAGATCATCTCGTTCTGTAGGGGAAAAGGAAAGAAACAACCTGCTATATTTATCCCAAGAGTAGGCTAGCACTGATTAGACCTAAGGCACTAGTGCCAGTCCTGTGGTTGCTAGCATTCAGTACCTTGGCTTTTCTACCCTGCAATCGCCACTCTGTCAGTTATTTAACTGTGTGACCTTGAGAAAACAAATTAAGCTTTATAATGTTATTTTCCAAACAGTGAAAGGGAAATAAAACTTCTAGGTGGTGGTTTTTTTTTTTTTCACGAGTTTCTAAAGGTGCTGAATATTTTGATGTGGCTGCTTAGGAGTGTGATTTTTATTATTATCTTAACATCTTAATTCTTTCAGAAAGCTATTTTAATAAAGTTCCCATTGTAATAACATTTTCAAGCTTTATTACTAAGCAAGAATTAATACTGAACTGTAAGGCAGTTAGTCTGCTCCAATTGCATGTATAATAGGGAGAAAAGAGAACAGCCTGGATCAACAGGGGGAGGTTAGATAATGCAATGCTTTTGTAAAGGCTTACATCCACGCATGGCATGTGGGTCTGTGCAGTTGTCAGTGAGGTCATCAAGAAAATGACAGGATGCATCTGGAGACCTGCTTTTTAAATATGTCAGCAGTCATTGAATTTCAACTCATTGAATCACTGAATTTCAATCAAACTCAGAGCTCAAGTTAACGTGCTCCATGTTTACTAATAGGTGACAATTCATGAAGCCCCACAGCCTACTAGAGGTAACATGAGTGCGATATATACTAGCCACATAGTTAAGAGCTCTGATTATTTTTGCTACCTGTAGGTATCACATATTTTTGAAAAAAATCCTACCTTGTTTGGAACATTGTAATATAAACTGTCCCGATCTCATTGTCAAGCGAGGAAAAGTGAACCACAGAAGTGGAACTGCCAGGAGGGGATTTTGTGTGATTGAGACAAGGTTCTCTGTGAGGGGGAATTTGATGGCCCTGGTTGAAGATGAAGGTCCCCAAGCTGGTAGTTCTCTCAGAGTCAGCAGCAAAATCCTGGAGCTCTCAGTCTTGCAGATAGCCTGGAGCCTGATCATAAAATCATAGAATCAGTAAGGCTGGAAAAGAATTTTTAAGATCATAGAGTCCAACCATTAACCCAGCACCACCATATTAACCACTAAATCATATCCCAAGTGTCACATGCATCTTGAACATTTCCAGGGATAGTGACTCTACCACTTCCGTGGGCAGCCTATTCCATTGCCTGATCACCCTTTCAGTGAAGAATTTTTTCCTAATACCTAGTCTAAACCTCTTCTGGTGCACTTTGAGGCCATTTGCTCTGGTCCTATCACTTGTTACTTGGAACAAGCAATCAATCCCCACCTGCCTACAGCCTCCTCTTAGGCAGTTGTAAAGAACAGTAAGGTTTCCCATGAGCTTCCTTTTCTCCGGGCTAAACAACCCCTGCTCCCTCAGCTGTTCCTCATAGGATTTGTGTTCCAGTCCCTTCACCAGCTTCATTGCCCTTCTCTGGACATGTTCCAGCACATCAATGTCCTTCATGCAGTGAGGGGCCCAGACTGGACACAGCTGTATTGGACCTAGCTGGAATGAAGTTAGTTCTGCTCATAGCAGCCCTCACAGTGCTGTGCTTTGCATTGGTAACTAGAAAGGTGTTGGTAACATACCAGTGTTTTGGCTACTTCTGAGCAGCTTCACCTCCTGATGGAAAGTAAAGAATAAACTATCTGGTTTCTTTCTTAGCTTGTGTGTGTGCAACCTTTCACTTCTACTTAAGTAAATTACCTTATCCAGATGTACAAATTTTTTACCTACAAGTTTTTTCTTCTCCTGTCTTGCTGAGGAGGGGGGGCGACAGAGCACATTGACGGGCACCTGCTGTCCAGAGAAGGTCAATTCACCACAATAATATTTGAGGTGGAGCCTCACCAGTGCTGAGAACAGGGGGACAGTCGCTGCCCTGGTCTTTCTGGCCTCACTGTTTCTGATAAAAGTCAGGATGCCATTGGCTTTCTTGGCCACCTGGGAACACTGCTGGCTCGTGTTCAGCTGGATATCAGCCCCCAGGGTCCTTTTCTTTCAGGCAGCTTTCCAAGCCAGAAGCAATGCATGGGATTGTTGTGACCCAAGGGCAGGACCCAACACTTGGACTTGTTGAACCCCATACAACTGGCCTCAGTCTGTCAACCCAGTCTGTCCAGATCCCCCTGCAGAGCCTTCTAACCCTGCAGCAGATCAATACTTTCATCCAACTTGGTGTATTTGGCAAACTTACTGAGGGTGCAATTGATCCCCTTGCCCACATCATGGATAAAGATACTAAACAGGATTGAACCCTGGAGAATACCACTTGTGACTGGCCAGCAGCTGGACTGAATTCCATTCACCATCACTCGCTGGACTCAGTCATCCAGACCCAGGGAACAGTGCACCCTTCCAAGCCATGTGCAGCTTGAACACTCAGGTATTTATTTAGTTAGGCCTCTGAAGGTTGCACATGCTTACTACAAAGCAAGTGTTCTTTTGACCTGAAAAAGATCAAAATAAACATGAAGTACACTAATTTTGTCTCCATAAAGCAATATGTTTGTCCACATATTTTCAATCATTATTTCAAAGCCAAATATTTCTAAGGTTAGCACCATTGAAAGATGCTCAGATGCATTTCTGCTATGCATAAAACAAGCTGCAGATATAAGGCATTCTGTGACTGTTTATATTTGTGATTTCTGTACTGTTTTAGGCAAATGAGCAAGTTTGGACAATGCTGTGTGCACTTCATAGCATTTTAAAAAAGCACCCTGGGGATAAAGTGCCCACTGGCAATGTGCAGTGTGCAGCTACTTCAGGGAGCTGAGTTTCTTATTCCCCATCTTTATGTCAAAAACCAAGACTTGTGCCTCTGTTGCTCCTTTAATTACTTTAATTGTCAGATACAAAATTGTATTTAAATGGTAGTATTTCTCCCATATGTGTTGTTTTGTGGGTTTTTTTACCATAATCAAAAGCAATATACAGAGGTTGCTGTCCGTGATAAAAGCATCTTAGAGCCTCTTGGTTTTTTCAGATCAAAATTAACTCTAGGAAATCCCAGGGACATTCATGGTGGAGCATCAAACACTGTCACTGTTGTAGGATGAGTAATACATTTCTCAGCACGACAAATTCTGAGAAAAATCCATAAGTGACTTCTTCTCACTTCCTATCTGTGGGGAATTAAAAAAATACAAGTTTATTTTAAGAAAAAAAAAAATGTGCCTCTTCCTTCTACTGTGGAAGAGAGGTAATTCATCCCCTATGTACAAACAAGTGATAGCACCTTTACTTTCAGCCAGGGAAGTTTCCATTAGTCAACTCAGTACCACAAGCTAGAAATTTTATCTTTATTCGAAGAGCATCTGGGGTGTGAAGAAATTGCTATTGCCAGTTCTAGTAAGGGTTTTTGTTATCTATCACTGTTGCCCTGAGTGTAAAACAAAAGCCTTATCCAAGATCTCATTATTATGGAGATTTTTAAATTAGGGCAAAGTGATTAATTTTTGATTTTGTTTGAATGTACAACAGAGGTTTTTTTGTTTTCAGCTTGGAGCACAAAAAATAAGGGAGAGATACTTCTGTTTGCTGGTTATCACACTGAAGTAAGGTATTGCCATTCTCTGCTGCCAGCCATCTCTCTTACCTTGTATGAGTCACTTGAACCTTCAGTGCTTGTGTTTCTGTAAGAGACAAGCCTGCATCACTTTGTAAGCAAATCTCTCTGAGCACTAAATAAACACTCAAGATTCCCTGATTAATCTCTGAAGCACTCTAAGACCTGCTCATGTGGTACTTTCACCTCAGCTGAATATTAATAAACACCAGAAATTCTCAGAAAATATAATCTTTTAAGATTTTCGTGGAAACTGGTCATCACATGCCCAAATGACTTGTAGAGTAGTTCATCTCAGCCACTGAGACATCTCAAGTTTCTCACTGATAATCCTTATTACAGTAAGGGTAAAATATTTCATGTCCAAGAGCAGACTTGTCTGTTCCTTTTGGAGCTGGAAATGGCACTTTCCAGAGAGGAGGTATACACATACCAGCTGTTGGAAAGTTGTGCTGGGTCTCATTCCTTATTTTGCCTTTCTTCTTTCCACAGTTCTTGTTGATAATGTTGGGATATGGATTTTTTCATTTCTGTTCCCATGACAAAGTTACATAATGATTCCTATTCATGAGAGGAGCAGCAGAACAGGATGCAATAATGATACTAGGCTAGCCTACAAAGAAAAGGTGAAGATCTCTGGACAGCTGCAGATGGGTTAATTAATTGGAGTAAGTCAGACATCAGCTCCTTCTGCTAGAGTCCTATCACAATGCCTTATCGCACTATCAGTCACTGAGGTCAGATGGCACCTCTGTAAATATTCTAGCCCGAGCCCTCTGCTCAGAGTAGGGTCACCAAAAGCAGGTTGCTCAGGGCCATGTCCACTTGGGTTTTGAACACCTTAGAGGATGAAGGACAGGGTTTTTCTGTTGAACTACCCACGCAGTACAATGTTTAGGTTTTTTCCTTTAAGTGAAACTTTCATAATTGATTTTTGTGCTTGTTGTTTCTCTTGTCCTGTCACTGATTGTGTCTGGATTCGTCTTTTTTACTGCTCCCCTCATCAGGTTCCAGATCTCTCAGCTTTTTCTCATACAACACATGTTCAGCGCCTTAATCATCTTCCTGACCCTTTCCAACTTGCTGTAGTACATCCTTGTTTTCCTTGCACTGGACCTAGACTCCAGATGTGTCTCACCAGTGCTGTGCAGATGGGGAGAATTACATCTCTTGACCTACTGGCAAAACTTTTCTATTATAGGCCAGGATGCCACTGATATCCTTTACAGCCAGGGTGAATTGCTGGCTTATGTTCAGCTTTGTGTCAACCAAGACACCCAGGTCCTCTCCTGCCAACCTGCTCTTGGTCACTCAGTCCAAATGTGTACCACTGCATGAGCCTGTTCCTCTGAGTTACAGGACTGGGCTTTTTTTTTTTTTTTTTTTTGTAGAACTTCATGAGGCTACTGTTGGTCCATTTCTGCAGTCTGCCAGTGTACCTTCTGAATGGCAGCATAACTGGGTACTGTATCAGACACTGTTCCGAAGTTTCATATCATCTACAAACCTGCCAAAGGTGTGTTCAGTCCCATTATTTGGGTAGTCAGTGATGCTGTTAAATGATACTGTTCCCAGCATCAGGCCCTGGGGTACACCATTACAGACAAAGATCCAGCTGGAGGTCATGCCACTGATAACAGTCCTCTGAACTTGGTACATCAGGCAGTTCTTAGCCCACCTTGTGGTGTAATCACCTATCCTGTTTGTCTCAGTTTGTCTATGAAGAAGTTTTGAGAGACAGTGTCTTACTAAATTTGAGATATATAACATCCACTTGTTACTTAATTATTTCATGTACTAAGTTCAAAATACAAAAATATATGAGATGTCATAGATATAATAAAATAACTTTAACTGACATGCATGACCTTTCTTAGATTGTTCACTCCAACACAGACGGTGTTTTGGGATAGTCAAACTAGCTTTACTGGCATGCAACAAATTTCCCTGATTACAACAGATGAAAAATATTGCTTAGGCAATTGGAAGTGAGGGTTGTCAAGGTCACAGTGCTGATTATGGAATGCTTCTCAATGTCTCTCTCCTGATGTGCTAAGTTGCTATAGTGATTATCCATCTGCTTTTATAGCAACTTCATAAACATCAAGGAAAGCTAATCCATTTGCCTGTAATATTCATTCTGAATATTAAACTGTTATATGAAAAAGGGTGATACTTGACACATCTAGTTCATTAAAGGTTTCCCTGGACAGATATGAAATTATATTACAGGGCATTTTGAGCTGTAGACAAAAGTTTTTCAAACCTGCTAAGCAGAGTAAGAAAATCACCCATGTATACAAGAACAGCAATTTCTACTGATAAATCTTAATGGGAAATTCTGAATGACATTGTAGACCATAGTACATATACAGCCAAAGAAAACATCACAGTGTGGGTTTTATTCTTTTCAGGATACAGGTGTTGTCATAATATAGCATCAGTGCACAATTTGAGGATCATGTCTCTGTACCAATTTAGTTAAGGAGCCCTGCATATTAGGACCTGACATCTATTAATCACAGAAAAGGTATAGCAACCTAGAAGATTCTGTAGTTCAGGCAGAATTCCAAAGGACATCTTAGAGGACAGAGATCCTTTTTTCCCCTTACCTTGTTGTGTTTCAGTTGTCTTTCCTTGTAACATAAAGTACAGAAAATAAAATTATAACTTTCTTGAGCTCTTGAAGAACACTATAATCAGTAGATATCCTTATAGTTTGCAAGTAAATGCCTCTGTATCATTGCAAACATAGTAGGGTAGATCCCAGAATTATGTATGATTTCATACCATATATGTACGTATGTGCAGATAGTCATGAAGATAAGAGTATTTTGTTTGTTCTTTATAAAAGATTGACAGAGTTGTTTTTAATTCCTGCTAGTTATAGTTTTAACTTGAAATTACTCTGCATAGGACTTTGGAAATAATAGATAGGATTTTCAGATAACTCTTAGATAAATGAGTCATGCTGTGATAGATAATTTCAGTCCTAAAGAGAGTTTCTGGTTTGTGTTGTGACTTCTTGCACAGCAGGGTAAAGTTCCAGAATTGGAGATGGTGAACATCCCTGTGATGCAATGAATAAATAAGCATGCCTGATCCAAAACCAATTAAAAGCAACTCAGCTTTAAGTCATGCTTAAGCAGAAACTATAAATTGGGAACAGATCATAGCATCTTGCAAGACACCCAACTTTTAGGTCTTGATAAATATATTTCTTCCGAGGCAGGCATTTCCTGGCTTATACTTCCACTTCAAGCTCTTTAAGGAAGTTGACAAGGGACCTCTCAAAAAACAAATAACTTCTCCCAGTCCCTAAAATGAAAGCGAAAAGGAATCAGACTCACTTTGTGGCAAATTGTCAATAGCAGCTTGATATTTTGTAGCCTACTTTGAGGAATGTGAAATTACTTAAAATGTTTAAAACTGTCACCTTTCCCTTATGCAGAAAGCATCCATAGAGGGACTGTGGAAAGCAGAATGATGTTTACTTATTAGAACACTTAAAATATTAAAAATATGACAATTCTTTCTTACAGCTAAAGACTTTTTAAAAACAGATTTAAATCACTCAAGTAATTTGAATTTTTACATCACACAGCAAGAACCCCAGCTGAACTAGAATAACGTAATGCAAAGATGTATACGTAAGAGCAAATCTAAAAAGTAGTTCTGTTTTGGGGAGAATTGTGTAACCAAAGGGAACTAACCAGATATATTCACCTTTTTCTTTAATCATTACTGAAAATAGAGAGAGAAATGACAGAGCTTCTCATTTATCCAGTCAGTACCTTCTTTATTCAAAAAAATTAATGGCAGTGAGGTTGTACCCAGAGAAATAAATAAGATGCTGTGAATCATGTTGGGTGGTGTTTGCATGCTAGGGAGTAGGCATAAAGAACAGCAGAATACTTGGACAAAGATCATATGTGCAAAATGGATTTTCTGAGAATAGAGGGTCTAAGGTCTGATAAACCCAGGAATTTGTAGTTATCTAACAAAGACAGATAAGTGTTCATGCTTTAAGACTAGCAGAAAGAAGATGTTGAGGAGAGAGGAAGAAAAGAGAATACTGAAAGATGGGCTCTAAGTAGCCCTCCAACTTGTGTAGCATCTGAAAAAGCATCTGGAGGCCCACTGGAGAGAGTATTTAGAAACAAAAGTAAAGTGGTTAGTAAATCAGAGACCCAAGAGTTCAGCAGTGAGTGTTGTAATGTGTACATATGCGTGCTTGGGAATGATGTCAAACAACTCCTAGGATGAGACATGTAATTGACATGTGATGAATTTCTTTTTATTCACTATGAGTTTGCTATCTATAAAGCACTACAGGCCAAAGATAATATAGATGACCTTCAGTTTACCTGGGCAGGGACTTTGGTATTTTCTTCCATTATTTCCTTCTCATTTTTAAAGAAATATGAAGATTAAATGAACCCATCATAGCTCAAAAAGTTTAATTTTCTGGGTTTGGCTTGTCTTTGTAGAGTGAAGAAGTCTCCTAAGACAAGTAGGAAATAAAGAAAAATAGTCTGTTTGGGTTCATACTGGAAATGTAAGTGATATACAGGCAGAATTCCCCAGATACAGATCAGAAAACATGGTTTGGGGTTTTTTCCATCTATATGAAGAAAGCAGGTTTTTATGCCTCAGTGCTTTGTTGTGGGTTGTTATGCCTCTGAGCTGTACTGTGGGCACAGCTGTCACCAGTAAACAGCCTGAGACTCAGTCTCACAGCTAGATGAGTAACGTTAAACTTTTACCTTTCACACAGTTTGCAAACTCACTGTATTTCATGTTCATGAAAATAACAGGTATTTGCAAGTACCTGGCTCTTCAAAAGCTTGTTTGAATTTACAGACATGCAGTCAAATTTACAAATAAGAGTCAGATGGTTAAAAATATGCTTTCAGTTATTAAATTTATCTCTAAAAATTAGCTATATATAGATAAACAAAAGGGCACTTTCCAAGCCATGTCCTTAAGAAATAGCTTATGGTTCAGACTTATCTTGGGGTTTTGTTCTCAAGGACATGGGGTTGTGCAGAGATCTTCCCCTTTGCAAGAGTTTCAATAGCTGTCATCCAATTTTTTTTTTTCTTTTTTTTTTCTGAAGGCCAACTTAGAATTTCATTGGGATAAGCAAGGAGGGGAATTATGGTGTGGAAAAACAACTTTGCAAAAGTTCAAATTCTCTGACAGGAACTAGGTAAGAATTTGCTATATTTAACTTCCTTATAAACACTCAGACTGTATTCATAGTCTGTCAAACTTTAGGAAATAGATTTTAGAAGCTGAAAACATTAAAGAGTTGTTGCCTGGAACTCTGCTGAAGGTACAGTACACGCAACAGTGTCTCAACCCCCCCTTATTCTGCCTGTGTTTACATTGTAGGTTTTTTCCTTTTCCTTCTCTCTCTGAAGTTTTGTTTTGTTGTGTTGTTTTGTTTTATTTTTTTATAGCCAGTGCTTGTATAGCAAGCTCTGCATCTAAATCAGGTGTTTGCATTTTTCTGAGAACTCTATTTACCCATTATTCCTCTTTTGCACTTGCTAGAGGTCAAAATTGCTCAGCAACGTTTTCCAACATCATCAGTGATTCACAAAGTATAATGGAGATGAGAATCATTTTTTACTCATAAACCTTTTTTGCCATTTTTTTTTTTCTGGTGGCCTGAGAATTTCAGGCTTGGTTTACATTTGGCAAGAATAATGCATGGCAGGTTGTGAACTTTAATGGCCTAAAGAGCATGCAGACATTGTTGAGTGGAAGGCTGTGAGGTCATTTGCACTGGAGAAGAAGAAGCTAATTCACTGTCACAGTTTAACCCCAGCCAGCAGCCAACTACCACACAGCCACTCACTCACTCCCCCACCAGCAGGGTCAGGTAGAGAATTGGAGGGATGAAAGCTAAAAACTCATGGGTTGAGTTAAAGGCAGTTTAACAGGGAAAGCAAAAACTGCTCATTCAAGCAAATTAAAATAAGTTAATTCTCTGCTTTCCATGTTCAACCATCTCCAGGAGGGCAGGGCCCCATCACGCATAAGGGTTACTTGGGAAGACAAATGCCATCACTTCGAACAACCCCGAAACTTTCTTCCCCTGATTCCATATACTGAGCATGATGCCATATGATATGGAATATCCCTTTGGTCAGTTTGCGTCAGCTGTTCTGGTCATGTCTCCCCCCATCACCCATGCATCCCCAGCCCCTCTCTAGTGTGGTAGTACAAAAAGCAAAAAAGGCCTTGGCTCCATGTAAGCCCTGCTCAGCAATAACAAAAAAATATCTCTGTTATCAACACTGTGTTCAGCAGAAATCCAAACACAGACATATTAGCCACTGTGAAGAAAATCAGCTCCACACCAGCCCAAACCAGCACACTCATTAGCACCCTAGACACATATACTGTGACTGCTTAGAGATACGTCATTTCCACTGCATTGACCCTGTCAGGAAGTGTAGGCTTAACATCTCATCTGCTGGTCCCTAAAATGTCAAGATATTGTTGGAGAATATGTCAGAGAAAAAAATCCACGATATTGCTTTCCCTGAAAATATCACCCTGCCTGGAACTAATATCCACTTTAAAGTCATCAGCAGTAAGCCTATGAGAGCCTAGATGTGTCAGCACACAGCCCCAGGGTCCTTAGTAGCACACATTAGGGCAGGGAGCAATCCAGCAGAATAACTTTGAAACACAAGAGGAGCTAGCTCTGTGTCTATGCAGCATGCTCCTGTCTGGCTGCAAGAATGTCAGGGGTCCTTGACGCCAGTGTTGTGGGCTCTGATGACGTTGCACAGACGAGGCCAGATGATGCAGACATGGGTCTGGCATCTCTGAGAACCATGTGGCCAGGGCATACACATAATTTAGGATATATGAGGAATCACCATACACAGTAGGGTTTTATTTGAAGGCATGACTAGGAATTAACATCTGGTTAACAGGAAACAGTCCTTCACCTGTGTTTTTCCTCTGCCTCATGACTGACCAAAATCTATCATTTAGATCATGATCTGTAAGTGAAAGCAAATATTACTTATGTACGTACGTGTTCTCTTCAGCTGCCCTTGTAAGAGTTCAGAAACCCTTGACCTAGACATGATTTATAAGGAAGAAAAATCTAAAACCAGCTGGATTTTACAGAGCCCATTTTTCCACTGAAAACTCAGTTCTCTGTAGAAGAACTGAGCAACAGCTCACATCATAGTTTCTGCATAGAATAGAAAGCAAGCAATACAACTCCACAGCTTATTCCACTTATAGGGAATCTAGAAAATGGACTTTTTCAGCTTCCTAACTAAGAAAATGCAAATCTGAATTATATGGAACATTGCTTACGGTAGAAAATTGTATAATGTAATCATCAGTCATGCTGTTTGCAAAGACAAATAATCAGTCTGTTTTAATTAATATCCTACTACTTTGAGGCCTGGCCTGTATTTCTGCAGTGGAAAGTTGAACAAATTAAGCTATTCAGCTGACAGCATTAAGGTTGGTCAGGTCATTTCCCTAAAATTTCTCTGCTACTCAATGGAGAGACAAACATTTTTCCTAGCAACAACAGAGTACAAAAATCTATTTCCTCCACTGATTCACCTCTGAGAGACACCCATTTTAAGTTTAGTTGCTCAAAATTTGGTCACCTTAATCACAGAATCATAGAATCATAAAGGTTGTAAAAGACCTCCAAGAGCATCAAGTCCAATCTTTGATCAAATACCACCATGTCCACTAGACCATAACACAGAGTGCCACATCTATTGATTTTTTGAACATTTCCCTGGATGGTTACTCCACCATTTCCCTGGGGAGCACATTCCAATGTTTGACCACTCTTTCAGTGATGAAATTTATGCTAATATCCACCCTGAACCTCCCTTGGCACAACTTGAGTAAGTTTCCCGCTGTCCTATTGCTAGTTACCTAGAAGGATAGGCTAATCTTATATTTCCTTATATTAAATTACACATAAATTTGGACAGCATATCAGTAAATACTCCCTGGTATGTTTCTCATCTGTTTTAGATTAACTCCTTTCCCAAAGAGTAGGATGGATGATGTGCACTGAGGTAGGGCCTGATGCTACAATCCTGCCAGTGAATTTCAAGTTCACAAATATGGGGAGAATGGGCTTTCGTGACGGCAGTCTAAGCAAGGAAGGTTTTTCTTCTGCAGTCCCCTGCTGCCACAATGCCACTCACCGAAGGAATGCAGCAGGAAATGCTGAAATTGTGCCCCCTAAACTGGCAGATACACGGGCAAAATCTGCACGTATTCTACTGTCAATCATACTAATTAAAAAAATCTTTCTTTTAAATCACAATGCTGCTAACTCACCTTTCCTGCAAGGTCACTTTTCCTAAATTGTTAAATATTTTAAGAATTAGATTGAGTGAAAATTAGATTTTAGAATTAGATTGAGTGAAAAAGGAAACATTTGCCATTTGTTTTTCGTGAAACACACAAATACTGCTTGGTTCAAAGTCTTACCTGGAGTTAAGCCATTTACTCTTG
The DNA here is from genome assembly GCF_003031625.1 of Empidonax traillii. Classification (NCBI taxonomy): domain Eukaryota; kingdom Metazoa; phylum Chordata; class Aves; order Passeriformes; family Tyrannidae; genus Empidonax; species Empidonax traillii. Next base: position 2,248,591 of record NW_020955241.1, on the reverse strand, counting down.
AGTCACACATGTCAAGGCTTTGCTTAATTTCTCCTGGGGCTGAATAGGAGGTTATTTGGGCTGCAGATATTCTGGACCATGAGTAGAAATAGTTAGGGAATTATGAGAACTACTAATCTTGAAGGCTGCAGACAGAGGGCAAGTCAGCACAGACTGACTGCTTCTTTTGTCTAGGGTTTGAAACATCCCTGCTCTATTCCCAGTGTCTCAAGTCACCAGCTACACATATAGACCTGAACCTAACAAAGCATTTAAGCATGTTGTCAGAGAAGATTGAGATTGAACATAATTCACAGCTGATGACAGGATTAAAAAGAAGTTACTTGCAGACTCAACCTGCAATGCTGACAGTCTGAGCAGAGAGGGTCAGAGAGGGGATTACTTTAATCAGATTCTAGTTATTCAACTTTTCTCCTCTGCTGTTACTAAGCAGGGAAGTTGGTCGTCAGGTAGATTTTAAGGAATATAAATGAGTCAGCAGTTCCATTTTATGACTAGTTTTAAATTAATCTCTTTTCTTAATAGCATTACCATTGTCCCAGAGCTTTCAGTGGGATGTTATTAAAGAATTTTTTTAAAATCCTCCAAAATCATCTGAGCAGAGAAACTAACAGCTGTTTGCTCTTTGCAACAGATAAAGGGAATGGAGGAAAGTATTCCACACAAGGAGCTGTGCTATTGTCCATCTGATAGCAGGCAAATCCAAAATTCCCCCTAAACAGTAAAAATTAAGATCAAAAACACCCCAAAAATTTATGATACCTCTATCCCAGGTTTTCAAACCAATCTCAGCATGTCACTGAGCCTAGATACTCTAAAGTGTTTTTAGGTGTCCAATTCCCATGGATTTCAGTGGGAGTAGCCATTCATTGCTCTGTGGCTCTGGGATTTAGCTTCTCTATACTCCACATCTTCATTTGTGAAATGGACTAAAGAGAATTGAAATTTCACTGTAGCCATCCCTTCCCAGCACGGGTTTATGAGGCTGAGCACTGTAGAGCTATTTAGCTGCTCCACTGCAGCAGCAGAAACTTCCCTGTCCTTGGTCCCTTCCCTGATTAACTTACCTCGCCATCAAAACACTTGTCAAAATGCTTTTCTAAATCATAGCCTCTGGTACAAATTAGGAAGATCAGCTTTTGTTACCTTTTTCAGACCTTTGAAAAAAATGAGAGGCAATACAGAGATGAAGTGACTCAAATGAGGAGATGATAAGTAATCAATACCACACAGTCACAGATTCCTCCCATCTGGAATTAATACTCAAAGTAATCATTTGAAAGCAGAGCATCTGGAAGTTGAAGCATTGGAGGGGAAAGAAGAGGTAGTATATTTCTATCTCTAAGTTCATGAAATGCAACAACACGGAAGATGCAGAAGCTTAATTTGCAAATAAAAAATAATAATGAGCCTACAAGTAAACTGTACATTAGTCAGCACTGTGCTGCTGTGTAGCAGAACTTTGTGCCTTTAATCACTGAGGTTTTTTTCTACATTTGACAATGATGTACAACTACTGGGTAAAACCCTTAAGTACTGTTTTCTAAATCTGTATTTATATTGAGGCAGATAATTTATCTTTTTGACAATATTAATCACACAAAATATAATCTGTAAATTAAAAATCATATAATATTGTTACCCAGAAATACTTCATCCTGCTGAGAACATTTGTTTTCTGTGTTGCTTTTCTAGTAGAAAAAAGTCATTAAATGATTCACTTAACTATATCTGTATTAATTATATTTTCTCAGGCTTCTGTAAATTAAATAAAAGAGTTTACTCCTTGAGAACCTCTGCAGATTCTGTGTTTCGAAGATTAATATGTATGTTGCAAAGTGTTAGAATATACAGATATTTTAAAGCCTACAAATCTTTACTAAGTTGGACAAAACAATCTAATAAAAAGCACCTAGCTGAAAGCTCCTGTGCTAATTAACATTCCCATGGGCCATTTGCACACCAAGGGCCCGGTATAAACTATTTCAATAATACATCATAGATGCTGTTGCTACTCTGCACAGACTCTCCATTTTCTCCATTTCTGCCACCAAAGCAAATGTTTTGTAATTGGATTCAAAAACAACCACCTATTGACCTAGAGCGGTCAGCCACCACAGGTTTCTTCCTAGGCATCTGTAGTTCTATTACATCACAGTCCATGAAAATATCAACAGGAAAGGAAACAAATTACTTAAACTTTCAGGCTCCTATTCTATCTCCAGAATTGTTTGGTAGAAACCTTGAAAAATTTTCCTTGAAGCCTTAAAAAACAACAACAACAATAACAAAAAAAGAAAACAAACTCACACCTAAAAAAAACCCACTGCATTAAAAATCTCCTAATCAGTGAGATTTTTATATGGAGCTGCAGTGTAGAATTTGAAGTCTCTGCAAATTTAATTGCAAATTAGATTACAGAGAGAAAGTATGATTAGTTTGTAATCCTCAGGCCTATTGCACTAGACAAATTCTGATTACTTTTAATTTTTTTTTTCATTTTAATAGTAATTTTTGGCTGACAAATATCACAGCCCTCTGAAAATTTTGCAAAATAAGATTTATCTTTAGCTCGTATAATATGTTATGCCTATAGGCTAAAAATTATTATCAAGTGGCATGTAAGGTGACACATTCTCTTTTTCTTTACTTTTAAAGTGCCAGCCTCCCTTTTCAGATAATTTACTATGAGTATGTCCATAGTCGTTCTCTAGCATAAGGAATTAGTTAGAACTGGAAAATGTTTTTCACCAAGATAGTTCTTTTCCATTTTTAATGCTTTAGAACCATCATTTGGAGAGCTTCTGTAGAGTAAAATGGTATCTCTGCTCATCGGGTCCAGTTCAAAGACGGGATAGGAAGCAAATCAATAGAAGCAGGTTGCATTTGTTTTTCCACTGAGAAAGGAAAGTGATAGTTTTCAGACTTTAATTGTAATCATATACTCAGCTCCATTTCAACCTTGGAAAAGTTCAGCACCTCATTTAAAAAGATATTTTGACTTTGCTCCTGGTGTTTTTCCAGCAACTAACAAGTGAACAGTCTTCATCTTTTCCTTGGTTTCTATAGGTTCATAGAAGTCAATGGAACTTGTTCAGTCATTAAGACTGTGTCAAATTTCAGAGTTTGGTAAAATAACCTCTCTGAAAGAGTTAAATCTCTTTTTCCATTCAGCTTTTTTCCTTCTGTAAAAGCTGCAAAAGAAAATATTCTCCATTGAAAGTCTAAATAAACCAATATTTGAATCTTTAGCAGGCCCCAAAACATAACAGTGTTAATACCTTTTCATCACTGCTCTTTTGCATTTTTAACAGAGCCTGCTGAAAGGGACATGCCACCATTCTCATTAATCTCAATGGCATATTTTCATAGCATGCTCTATAGTCCAGGAATTTATCTCAGTAGACTCTCTGAAGTTCACAGGGTGTTTCAAAGAATCAAAAGCAAATCTTAACCATTTTTTCTTGAGACTGTTGAGAAACAATTTCAAAGCTAACTGAAGCTGTCCGATTTTTCCATTTTTTAATCACTTCTTTATTTTGTACAACAATCAAATAGTAAATGTCTATAACACTATTTATCTTTATTAGGCCTGATGTAATTAGTAATTTTTACTCTGGTTGCTCTGCCTCCTTTGGTTCATCTTTCTCCAGCATGTTTCAGAAAGAGGTGAACCTCTTTCTCACTGTACCTTTTTGGTCCGTACTCAAGAATTTTATTTTAATGTGAGGCGCTCAAGGTGATTCAGTTATATTAAATGATTATTTTATTATATTTGTTCTCCATGAGAGAGTATAGCATTACTCACATGACTAGTTCTGCAAATCAGCAGTTCTCAAAAATTAAGACCTTAGGAGATCAGAAGCAGTTTATGTATACTTCCTCATTTTATAAATCATAGTCATGAATACTTTTCATTACTCTATGCTTGCTTTTACCGTATACGTGGCAGACAATTGAGTTATAAGCACAAGTGGATCAAAGGGCCTCCCCAAAAATCTCTAAGTAAATTTGATGTCAGTTTTACATAGAGACACCATAATTGCATAGAGCACTACATAAAAAAAAAAGATATCATAAAATTATGATCTTATCTTTATCTGTTAGAGTTCATACTTAACTTGTACCGATAGAAAAAAATCTATTAGCTATAATGAAAAACAGTATCTGTGCATGCATTTATACTCATCTTCTGTCAATATTTGTCAGTGAAGATAGATTTTTGAATATATATATATGTATTTACACATTTTTATAAGTGAGGTGTCTAGCATGTGATATTTCATTCCATAGCCCAGTTAAACCACAGTAAATTTCCGACTTGCAACTACCCAGTCAGTGTGAAAATCTTTTACTTACCCTCGTAGTTACAGAAGATCATACTAGAAGAGTTTCTTTTTTGAATGCTCCAGAGATAAGTGTCCGTAATTCAATGTGATCACAGAACTGTGAAATGATCATGTAGGGAAGATTAATACAGAGGCAATCTATTGCAAATATACCCACAACTGCCTTAATTTAAAATGCCAGGAAATGTCAGAAAAAAATAAACAAAATAAGCATTGTGCACTTGAACAAGCCCGTATTTTCAGAAAACTGTGTATTTGATTTGATTTTCTTTTGCCAGAGTATTTTCAGTACTGTGTCAATAATAACTGTCACAAGAAGTTGTCCTGAAATACAACTTTTCAGAAACCTTCAAAATCATTAAGTACTTGTGGAAAAGAACTCTCTTTTTCTCCAACCATTTAATGTGGAGAAGAATAACAGCTAAGCACAGAAAAACAAAATCAATCTGCAGCTGCCAGTGGGCAGCTTGGACACAGTTTTGTGGAAAAGGGGTACAGACCTGCCTTGACCCCCCCTGATGTAAAGTGGAGTAAGCTCAGCTAAAGCATAGCTATATGGAAGGAAACTTCAGCAAGAGTCTTTACTCCCTCCTGGCCACATATATGGTAGGGAACAAGCTACTTTGGGAAAAAAAGATTGCATAAAATCCTTATTCTCTCTGTATACCAAGAGTCGGGAAGAATGAAGAAAACATCTGTTCTCTGGTCTCCTGCTCAGATAGATTTAAAATCTTACAATAGACCTTAAAGCTTGAATGAATGTGAAATTCCCGCCTGAGAGTAGGAATATTTCAAATAGTGTGAGTAAATACAGTGGTTCTTGGGATTATGAGAAGCTCATGTGTTTGTTAATTGGACACTTGAGCACTCATCCACAAACCCTTTAGCCACCTAACACAGAGAAGTTAAGATCCTAAGTATGTTTGATGCTGTATACACAGAGCAGGTATTAATAAATGCAGTGGCATATTAATAAATGCAGTGTCACTCTGCTAACAGGGAGTGGCTTCTGTTTAAAATTAAACGGGACATGCTTGATCAAGGGGAAGGAGATGAAAGAGAGAGGTCCGGGGCACATTAAAGAGAGTAATAGAGATGAGAAGGAGATGTGAATCTGAGATAACCATGTCTCCTTGATTACATGAAACATGGATGAGAGAAAAGAACAGGTAATTAGATGGATTTGATAATTTGGGATTAATTTTAATAATGTGCGTGTTTACTGAGCAGTATAGGATATATTTTAAGCTGCTATTTGTTAACTGTATATTGTTAGTTCTTTTAGCTGGTTGTATCTAAAGAAAATAAATAATGTGTAACTTTGAATATAGTGAAGCAGGGAACTGGATTCTCCTGAGCTTCAAATCAGTAAAACTTTTTTGAATTCCAAGCCATCAGCAAAAGTTTGTAGCCTAGATGTTATGAAAAGTTGGAGAAAAAGGCAGTGTTTGCTTTGAACTGAGTTTCACTTTGAATTACATATATTTTTTTAATGCCAACTGATTAAACTAGACTGATTTCCACTGCTAGTGTCTGCAGAATGCTACCAATTAACTTTTCCAATGACATCACTTTTTTTCCTTGTTGGACTGAATTAGACATTCTGTAGACCTGTCAAAATGATCAGTGTGATCAGAAGGCAGAATGTAGTCCAGGCTTTTATTTCAGACTGGTCATCTGGAGACCAAGTAACACCACTGACAAATTATACAGATTTACACTGTGGAGGAAGCATTTCACCTAATATATTTGATCTTATGGATACTACTTAAAAACTATAGAGTTAGGTAGGTACATTTTTCTTTTCCCATTTCCTTCTGTTGGCACTAAGTTATGACAGCAATTTTTTTCAAGATGTCAGTTGACAATAGACCTGATTTTTACCCTTGTAAATATTTTAGTCACAAAAATTCTGGTTTGGTTCCAAACTCTGCTTTTCATGCATTTCAAAAGACATAATTTGAAATCTGATTTGACAAAGTGAGGAAAGAAATCCCTTTATTCCAATTGCTTAGAGATAAAAGCCCAAATTATGGGAGACACCCCAATGCTGGGAAAATCCCTTCTTCTGCCAAAAAGCTCTTGAAACCCAGGACTGGATTCAGCTACAGAGTTGAGCAGGTAGTAAGACTTCAAGGGACATATCTAACACAAATGGAAAGATGTCAGGCTCCTCTACCTCCTAGTAAATCCTTTTCTCTTTGAACTGCCATTTCTCATGTGAGTCACTTATTTAGTGTGCTGAGTTGTCAAGTGGGGCAAGAGGTCAGAAATACGTTCTGTGTTGTCTTTCTGATGCTGTCCTATATTTCAAATATAAAAAAAAAAATTAAATATCTGCTCAAGCTGATAGTCAGTGAAGTATCTTAACCCTCAGGCTAAGGAGATAAATCTTTCTTCTTAACTTGCCCTGCTCTCACACACTGTCCCTTGCTACATTTCTTTCTGTGCAATGCTAACCAAGTTTTAAAACATTTTAAATTAAATTAATATTTTAATAATTAGTATTTTAAATTAATTTAATTGTAGAACAACAAAGTCATTTTTTCATACAGTTTTGATCAAAAGTAACTCAAATTGGCCTGAAAATATGTGTTGAAAGCCACACCAACACCAAAGTAAGTTCCTCAGTGCTAAACATTGAGACAGGGAAGCATGACATAAAATGCAAAATATCCACAACAGTCACATATTTTTGTATGTCATTAAATGATCTGGCTACACACTGAAGAGCAAGGATGTATAACATTGGTAAGCAACTACAAGACAGTGCACAGATATCCCAGCTCCTGGACAGAAATATAGGGAAGCAATTTTTCTTAGGTGGTAGTAGAACAAAAGTGTCAGTCATGTAACCGCAGGATCATTTGCCAAATCCACAAGACCTGACAGATCTGCACTTATCTCTTTGTCACTACCTTAAAATCATGGGGTTTTTTTCAGCTGCAGTGTCTGTATGTGATTTGTCAAGGTGTTCTTTAAGGGATGGCTGAAGGTCAGCCTCCACAAATCCATTATCACTTCAAAGTGACTGATTGCTGTCAAGCTGGCCTGAGTCAAAAGTCAGCAATGAGCTGCACTTATTTATCATGCTGAGGTATGTGTGTAAGGTGTAAGGTACCAATATATATGGAATGTAAATTCAGAAGTGTGTATGAGCTTCAAACTGTGACAAATATTTTTTCACCAATCAAGAAAATGCACTTACCCCTCTACAGGTTAATGATGTGGTAATTCAATCAGTCATGGAGACATTTAAAAGGGACTTTAGTAATTGCCAGAAAACAGGAATATCCAATTACCTTTTGCAGAACTTGAGGAACAAGGCCTCTTTAGAAAAAAGGGGAGAGACACGGTAGTTTAGATCTTGACACAACTAGATGCAACATTACTCTTCTGTATGTTTCAGTTAAGTATTTTGCGATTATAATGTCCATATATGGAATTTGTGGCAAACTTTTATTGTCTACTTACCTTAATCCAATTTGTGTTGCAAGTGATTTCAAAGTCCTAACAACATGACAGTGTCCATTCTTGCAGATCAGTGATCCATCTATCAGGAGACTAGACAGGATGGCAAGGCTGCAGAGCACTCAAACAGACACAATAGGCAGTTCCTCCATGTACCTGGTGGGTCAGGGAGCTGGTAATCATAATGTTTCATGTGGTGGAAGTGACCTGTGGCACTTCTGAACTCAGCTTGCTGAACCCTGTGGAAGCAGTAGGATATGGTAGAAGTTTCCACAAATCCCAGCTGTCTTAGTGAGTTCATTTCACTGTGAAAGTGTGTGAAGCAGTTGCTTTGTAAATTAAAGCAATAGGAGATTTTTCAAAGTGAACAATACTTCTAAAGACCATCATTTTAGAGTTAATTGTCTTTTCAGAAAGTGTTTTAAGAGTGTGCTGGATAATTTATGCTTGAACTCCTCTCCTTAATGCTAGTATCTTAAACCAGTAAACCCATTATTACCCATGAAAGTGCACACTTATGAAAGTGTACATTGTATAGAGAAATCTTCAGCTATTGCCTAAAAGCAAAGAGAATAAGATAGAGCTTGGTAGGTGAGGACCGTGCTGTACACAAATGGGCTGAAATATCAGTTAAGAACTGGCTTGAGACATAGCATAATTCCTTTACTGCAGAAAGACGTGATGTAAGAAATGCTTGGGACCCATCCACACTGCTAAGTAAAAAATTGAGAGTATGCTTTTTTTTACTTCCTTATTTTGAACTTCCTATCTTCTTAGTTGCTTCACACACAGTAACTTCAAAGTTTATAACCTAGGAATGGTCACAGAAAAAAACTCAAACATGCGACAAGGTTTGCACTTATTTTAGAAGCCTGACTCTTTTCAGTCACTACTTTTATATGTATGCATATGTGAATATATGTATGTGTGAGAGATATATACTATAGTTTTAAGTATCATACTTTAAAATAAAAACCCATCTTTTAAAATACTTTAAATAGTATAATATAGATGTGTGCATACATATGTTTTACTCTCTTCCTCTGGTTAGTATTCCTCTTGAATTATGCAATTTGAAATTGGAGGATTGAGCCTCTTAAATGATCAAAGAAGGTGAAAAGGTGGTTGGTTATTTATTTTCTACATCAAACAGAGCTTTGTTGTTCTAAAAATGAGCTAAAATCATTTCAGCTATTTATTCTTCCTGTGAAAGGTGCTAACCACTTCTTTTACTATTGAAGAACGAACTGCTTGCCATTTTCATTTGCACTTACTCATCCATAATGGTAGCAAACTCTCTATTCAGTGCCACAGCCTCATTATATTAGTCTACCTTCTGTTTTATATGGTTCTGCTCTTTCAAATACTTATGTATCAAAAGGAATTTTCTTTTACTTTAAACCTGAACCTCCAATAAATGTCATTTTTCCTTTGTGGCATCATAACTAGCCCCAAAGGGGGAAAGTTTTCACAAAGGGTTATGGTCTTCACATTAACAAAACCCAGATTTAGGTATGCACAAGGAAAAAGCACCCATTTGTAATCGTCCATCTTCACTAATTAGCCACCTAGGGGAAAACCAACCCTTAAATAAATGATAGATCCAAATGTTTCTGAAACTTGACTGATCTCATAAGTTCACTTCTAAAATATTCATCCTGCTATCAAAATGATAATGATACCAAGAGATTGTTTTCAGTACCTATACCAAAGACGTTGTATTTCTCCTTTTTGCCTTTTTTTTTTCTTTTTTTTTTTTTTAGAATTTGAATTTTGGATGGTTATCTATGGACCATTAACAGAATAACACCTGCATCCAGAGGATCACATAAGTGCAGGACCTTTTCAGTGACTATATGGATAGGACTTTTATTAAGTTCCTGTGGCAAAAGTGGTAGCAATATAAAATTGATTGATTGATTGATTGATTGACTGATGATACTAATGATATTGGAATGGGACTTCAGCTAGCATAAATCAAAGCAGCTGAACTGAGGACCTAGTCCATTATTTCAAAAAACCTTTATTCATTTTCTATACTTTTGGTCTACTGCCAAATACCCTTAAGATTGAGCTGGTACAGCAACAAAATACCAAAGTATAGCAGGTGACACAGAAGACCAGAAGGCAAGCAAGAATATCTAGAGAGTTCATATGTCTGTTTACCAAGTATGAATTCATCTATTAAGTAACCACTGTAGTTGCTATCAGGATGCCACATGATTGCAAGAAGATGAGGATGCGCCCAGAGCAAAGGGGAAACAAAGCATCCATAACACAAGATCTGCACCACAATATATTTTACAATACTGTTCACATTCATCTCTGCTGCTTTTTTATTTCTGTACATCATGCTTGAGTGCACACCTGAAAGTATTCTAACAGAATTTGTGGATAACGTTAACTTCATTCTGGTATTTCGTGACAGCATTGGAAGTGTTGTCTCTCTGGAATAATGCATTAATGATTACACAAACATCTTAACTGCAGTGACGTTGTAAATAGAAGCCACTGCTTTGCTAAGTTGAAAATGCTTACGTACCAAAGATATGTTCATATCATTGAAATTAATAGAGCCTATATATCCAAAGATTCTCTAAAAAATTCAGGTTTGTTTTCAGATACATGTTTATGACCCATACATTTACTTAGGAGCAACATTTATTCCTCAAATATTAAAGTGAATGAGAATGTCCATTATTCTTTGAATATTACATTTTTACAAGTAGAGGATAACAAACTCTGGAAAATATAGCTCAGATATTCTAAAAGTATTTGTGAATTTACACTGAATTCATTGAATATTTTCAGCTCAGAAAAGATAATCTGTCATAGAAAACTGGCTTTAGGAGAAAATGTGCAAAAACCTCAGAGAGTCTTGGTGATTGTGTTTGATGGGGGAGAAACAGAAAGGGATGCAGACAGAATTGAAAGGCAATAGTGGGAAGGCTCAGCTCAGACTTATTCTACGACACTTGTTATATTTTTCCAGCTAGGCCATAAAATATATCACAGAAGTTTGTGATGAGCATAAGCAATTAAACCTTGTTATAAGAGGTTTATTACTCACTTCCTAAGTAACTGGATAGAAGAGTACTCCAGTACACCTCTATATGCTAGTATTAAGCTCAGCAACATCAAGATAGGAGGAAGGGAAAGAGAATGCAAGGGTTTGAGTTTGGATAGTCATACTGACAGACAGCAGAACAAATTACTGCACTGGTTTTCAGAGTATTTCACTTGTTCCCTGTATATGTTGTTGCAGTATATGTGTTCCAAGGCTAATTCTATGCTCACTTTTTTCTTCCTGACTGCTTCCAATAAGAAAAAATGTATCATCTTTTGCCAAGTGGTTAAGAGGAGCAGATCTGCTGTGCTTTATGAAAAGCTTTGAAGATCAATCAGTATTACACACAGTCAGCATCCCAGTAAATAAAGAGAGTAATCATTTTTGCTTTACCAACAATTAGAGGCAAAAGGGCCATATCTGCAGCAATGAAATATTTATGAGTAAATAACCACGCTCATGTAAGTCCATTTTTCAAATTAAATATTTCTACGTATGGGCATATACATACGTAGAAATACACACAAAGTAGGATGAAATAACTCTCTTATGTCCTGTCCTGTTCTTATAGCAGCACATGATGTATTTATGATGCAATTTCAGCAAGGTTAAACTATAAAATGCCCACTTCAACTAGTATTTTATTATGATTGCAAACTCCTTACTGCAGTCCATGGGCCCAACCTTTCTGTTATGACAACATTATCAACTATTTCCATAATAGCTTCTCCAGGCTGGCAGTCATGTACTTTCAGACAAGTGGGAGACTCTTTTCTGTGACAAGCTCCTGTACCACACCATGGTATGCCAAAGCCCAGTAACAGTTATGAGCACAGAGCACAAGCAGTGGTGCAAATGTGGAGCTGCACAGCCCTGCAGCCTTTGCTGTATAATAGTTTAAAATCATACTGGTTGCTCCAGAATAATAACAACTTGAAAGCACACCTGTATTCCCCTCTACCTCTCTTGCTGTATATCTTTGTGTGGAGTTTAAAGGCTAGAACTTGCTCTTTAAAAGATCTGATTCTCACTGAGCCATTGAATTCAACTGGAATATAAATATCTAGTAAAAGTAGTTTTAAAACCTCCATGAGAAAACGTTACAGTTGGTACAAAACACGTTTCACTAAATCCTTTGTATAATTCTGTAGCCAGCGAAGAATTTTACTGACACTCAATTTGAAGTCTTATAAAGAGACATAGTTCAGCTTCAGCTTGGCCTTTCATACCTGTGAGATTTCAAGCAAACTGCAGACTATCAGCAACAGAATCTTGAAGCTCATTAATCAAGGTATTAGCATATTCCAGCAGTGTTAACAAAGCAGGGACTGAAATATGCAAACCAACACTAGAAAGGAGAGGTTTCAGCATACTTATGTTCTGCAAATGCTAAATAGCACTCAAAAAGTAATTGCGGATCTCGGACATAATCCACACATCTTGTTCTAGTATTAGAAGTGAATTGTGGTGAGTCTTTATCTCAGGAGCAGACTGATTAGGATTTTCTTGCTAAAAATGAAAGGCTCATCACCTGTTGCAGTTGTCTTATGCTTATTTGGCAGCTGCTAATCCTTTATATAAATTTCAAGTGAAAGGAATTTAGCAGCCAGAGAGGGTCTGTGCAGCTGAGCCTGGTGGAAATGTTTATTAAAGACACTCCAGAAGGTTTCCAGCTGTTTCTTCCACCTGCTCTAGTCTAAAGCCTGGTGCAGAAAAAAGGAAACAGCTGAGTCCAGATGCCCATTTTGGGATTCATTTCACCGTGGATCAGCATAAAGCTTTCTGGACATATGAAAATTATGTGCCCAATGTAAGTTGGTGGCCAAAGACTCATTTGCGTCCTTCAGATGGCACATTCTGATGTTCAAGCAGGGAACAGAGTGGAAATTTTAGCTGCTGGTACCAAAATCTTCAGCCCATTGGCCAACTTTAAAGTGGTCTCAATATTGCAGATCGATATCCTTCTGATGCAATCTGGAAGGTAAATTTTATTTCTTGATATGATGAGAACAGGAACATAAATGGCATATAATCTTTTTAAAGATTAAATAAATGGTCCTGTCTAACAGAAGATCTGCACAACAGAGAAAGAGCTGAAGAGCATCCCCACCTCCTTGGAGCTGGTTACAAAACAATGAGTTCAGAGTGAGATTCTTCTGATGAAAACTACAAAGAGTAGCTGAATTTAAAAGTGCTTTTCTGGTCGAGAAATCTTTCTCTAGAAATTAAATTACCTGAAAGTTACTCCCATTCAGTGCAAGGGAAAGTTGCAGCATCTTTAGTTCAGCAGTCTAGATTGTCTGACTCTTCTCTGTCTATGAAATCAAGTCCATTAGTGAAACTTTTTATGAGAATGGCTATTGATATCAGCTAGATCATAACTAGGTTGTTGAAGAAGGTAATCACGATTGCTTAATCTAAGAAGTTATTAAAACATAAGACGTGAAGCTTCTTGGAAAGAGAATAATATTAACCTAAATAAAATACAAGGGGTTAGAAATATAGAAAAGACAGTAATACAAAGGTCATCACCTGGTAGAAATTGTTTTTCATAAGGCCACAGCAGGCATATATCATACAAAAAACAGGAAGAAAAAAGTGATCCTTGGACTTATGTGATGGTTTAACCCCAGCCAGCAACTAACTACCACACAGTCACTCGCTCAATCCTCCACCAGCAAGATGAGCGAGAGAATCATAAAAGTGGGAGAACAATGGGTTGAGTTAAAGACAGTTTAATAGGGAAAGCAAAAACTGCTCATACAAACAAAGCAAAACAAGGAATTATTTCACTGGTTCCCAAGAACAGGCAGGTATTCAGCCATCTCCAGGAAAGCCAGGCTGCATCATACATAAGCATTACTTGAGAAGAAAAATGCCATCAATCCAAACATCCCCCTCTTCCTCTTTTTCCACACAGTTTTTTATACTAAAAATGATGTCATAGGTTATGTCCATATACCACATGATCTGGAATATCTCTTGGGTCAGTTGGGGTCAGCTGTCCCCTCTGTGTCTTCTCCCAACTTCCCATGCATTCCTAGCCCCCTCATTGCCATGGCAGTGTGAGAAGCAGAAGCCTTGGCTCTGTGTAAGAACTACTCAGCAATAATAAAAACATTTCTATATCATGAACCTTGTGTTCAGCACAAATCCAGAACACAGCCTCATACCATCCACTGTGAAGAAAATTAACTCTACCCCAGCAAAAACCAGCACAACTCATCCTCTCTTCCAGCAGTTTCTATCATTGCTACCACCATTAGAGCATGGTGAAAGTTGTCCTTTTTCCTAGCGATGAATAGACTGTTTCCCCCTTAGATCTAATCTTTCCTGTTTGGAAATTTCTTTCTCTGGGTTTGTTATTTTATTTCTAACAACTTTGTTTCTCACTCTTCGTTATTAACTGTTTGCTGAAGTTTTCTTTTTCTATCATCTCTCTTCTACTTCACTGCCAAGTATTTTCACGCTCCAGTTTACTCAACATCTTTCTATTTGATCTTATAGTTTTCTTTTCTTTTCAGATCTCAGTCTTCTCTCAGTGCAAATTAGTCCTTCCATTATGTAATGAAAGAGGGTTTTAAAATACAGTTGCCAGAGGAGGGGAACCTCAATCCATCCCACTCTTATCAGTTTCATGCCAGTGATGCCCAGTGCCTGGAGAGGGATCACATGTCAGCTGGAGAGCACATGAAGAGCAATACAAAGGAATTCCAGACACTAAGTCTGTTTCATCAGGGGCCCAGCTCAAATGCCTCTATGCAAATCAGCACAGGGAGTAAACAAGAGGAATCAGAGATGTGCACATGCCTGCAGGGCTGTCATCTTATCGACATCATGGAGAGGTGATGGCATGGTTCCTATGACTGGAGTGTTGGAATGGGAGGATGCAGGTGGAAAGGATAGGCTGGGGACATGGTGAGGGAGTGTAACCCACTGTGTCAATGACCAGCTGGAGTGCATAGGGATGGATAAAGAGCTGACTGAGAACTTATGTATCAGGATCAAACTGAGGGCAGGGGCAGATGATGTTATACTGGGGGTCTGCTACAGGTCACCTAAACAGGAAGACTGAGCAGATGACAGATACAGGCAGATAGGAGCAGCCTCATGTTCACAAGTCCTGGTCCTCATGGTGGATTTAATCACCCCAAAATCTGTTGGAGGGACAATTCAGGAGGTTCTTGGAATTCATTGATGTTAACTTTCTTCTGCAAGTGAGAGAGGAGCCAATGAGAACAAGTGCTATGTTGGGTCTTATTCTCACCAACAGAGAGGGTGTGGTGGGAAATGTGAAACTCAGTGGCAGCCTGAGCTACAGTGATCATGAAATGGTGAAGCTCAAGATCCTTAGAGCAGCAAGGATGGCCAGAAATCCCCCTACCCTGGCCATGAGAAGAGAAGACTCTTCAGGGATCTGCCTGCTACATGCCATGAAATAAAGCCTCCATTCCCATGGAGGGAAGAGAGGTCCAAGAAAACAGGTTAATATTCAAGAATCATCTTCAAGCTCAGGAACAATGACAACAAAGCGGAAGTCAGACAGAAATATAATAAGACCTGTGTGGATAAAAAAGAAGCTCCTGGACAAACTCAAACACAAAAAGGAATCCTACAGAGGGCAGAAGAAAGGAATACAAAGAAATTGTCCAAGAAACCAGGGATCAGGTTAGGAAAGCTAAAGCCCTAATAGAATTAAAAACACCCTTAGCAAGTTTACTGATGACACCAAGATCATGGTGAAGTCAACACGCTGGAGGGAAGGGATGCCATCTAGAAGGACTTTGACAGGCTTGAGAGGTTGGCCTGTGAGAATTTCATGAAGTTCAACAAGGTCAAGTGCAAGGTCTTGCACCTGAGTCTGGGCAATCCCAAGCACAAATACAGGCTGAACAGAGGAGAATGGACTAAGAGCAGCCCTGAGAAGGAGGATTTAGGAGCACTGGTTGATGAGAAGCTTGACATGACCTGGAAATGTGCACTTGCAGCCCAGAAATCCAACCGTGTCCTGGGCTGCATCAAAATGACCACAGTCAGCAGGTCAAGGGAGGTGGTTCTTCCCCTCTATTCTGCTCTTGTGAGACCCCACCTGGAGTGCTGCATCCAGCTCTGGGGTCTCCAACACAAGAAAGACTTGGACCTGTTGGAGTAAGTCCAGAGGAGAGTCATGAAGATGGTCAGAGAGCTGGAACACCTCTCCTATGAAGACAGGTTGAGAGAGTTGGAGCTGTTCAGTCTGGAGAAGGCTCTGGTGAGACTTTATAGCAGCCTTCCAGTAACTAAAGAGGGCCTACATGAGAGCTGGAGAGACTTTTCACAAAGGTCTGTAGTGATAGCACAAAGAGTAATGGCTTTAAACTGGAAGAGAATGGGTTCAGATAAGATATTAGGAAGCAGTTCTTTACGGTGAGGGTGGTGAGACACTGGAACAGGTTGCCCAGAGAAGCTGTGGATGCGCCATCCCTGGAAGTGTTCAAAGGCCAGATTGGATGAGGCCCTGGTCTCATGGAAGATGTCCCAGCTTATGGCAATATGGTTGGACGAACATGAACTGTAAGGATCCTTCTAACCCAAACCTTTCTATGATTCTATGGTAACCTCTCCCCAGTTTGCACATCTAGTTTCCTATTCTCTCTGATTTCCTTCTGTCTCAGTTGAAAACATTTATTGTTTCTCTGTAAAGATTTTAAATGTTTTCTCATCATTGTAACATACCTTTTCCTGACTGCTGCTACTCCCTATCCTCCATGCTGCTTAGAGCTCTTCATATCTACTCTAACCTTAGCATGGGAAGGGGTTTCCCAAAACTGACTAATTTTTACTTGCAAGTAATATTTTGTCTGTTAATAGCTTGTTTTATTCAAGAACAAGGTGCAACAAGATTTGGAAGCCTTCCGATGTAATGAAAATGAAGATATTCTAGTAGGCATAGCAATTTTATCAAATAATATGCTGTCCTCCTACTTCTTTAAATATTTAAAAATACTTTTGCAACTCTTTCCACACAGTACACAAGCAGAAAGCAATTGGGCAAAAATAGCAGTCATTAACTTTGGAGATGCACTAAGCACAGCAGGTAGCACACAGCATTCAAATTCAAACCACCACTTCTCAGAGGCAAAGTCTGGAGGGGTTCTGGTTTCTGCAATAGACAGAGGGAGTATCATCTGAATGCTCATTAAAATAAAACATAAGGACTGATCCTTATATCTTTATTGCAATGAGTAGACAAAATTAATTTGGGACTCAGGAAGATTATGCTTAAAAGGAGCAAAAATCCTTAAACAAAACCTATGAAAAAAACCTAGAATAATGAAATAAACTAATTATTAGTTAACTGTATTATGGGCTCTGAAGGATGAAAACTTAGCCTTTGTAAATGTGTAAGTATGGAAGATAAAAGTCCACAGAAGGTATTTGGAGGAAAATTGATTACTTCACTTTTTCGTATGCAGAAGTACAGCATGTATTAATGCAATTCTGTTTTCAATGTTTAATGTCTCTTGGGAAAAAGGTACATAGCTCACATGCAACAGAACACGGTAGCAGAACTTTAAAAAGCGCTAGTGCTTTACAAAGGTGCACATGCCATTCAGAAGGGATTTCTGTAAAACACTGAAAAAGACTTCTCCTTGGGGTCTCTGAGCCCCTCCTGTCCCCAGCCATAGAGAGAATGCTGTTGTTTGTAATGCAACTTGAATTGATCAAAAAATTACCTACTCTTCTGGGCTGAAAGGAAATGTGAGAAGGGGCAGGTTATTTTAAAGCTGCTTGGTATCCAGAGAGTTAAAAAATGTGTTGACCATCAATCTTTGGAAACTTTCCTGCTTATAAGTCCTGTGTAGTGTTCACTGTTTTATGTGAAGAGTTGCTGGTTTCAGTCTGTAGTTTTGTAGACAGCTTTCAAGGGAAAACAAAACAAAACAATTTACTTCAGTTAGTTGCAGTCTCAATAAAAGATCAAAGATTAAAGGTGGAAAAAACAGAACTAACCTTCTGGCAATGGCACCATGGCTCCATATGGGCAGAAGGATGATAGAGAGGCGGTGGGAGAAAGTTCACGCAGCCTTATCCCATAGCTGCATCCCCAAGGAAAAGGCTGAAGGACTTCCATGTGCAGAGACTTCAAGCCTTCACCTTTCCTGAGCACTTAATTTCCCTTAGTGATTTTTATAATTAATTTTCAACATGCCACTAGCTATGGCATTATATAGTAGACTTCACCAAGTCAGGCCTTTCCATCTATATCAAGCAGGATGATATATTTCAAAGTCAAAAGGAAAAACACATTAGGTAACATGATGGCAACGGTAACCCTTCTGGATATATTGCACCATAAATACTGGGAACCACTACAGAAGAGCTTTTATCAAATCCTGGCCCTGAATATAAGAAACTGTGGCTTCCACAAATCAGAAAAATGATACAATAAATCACTCTTCCTGATGTCATATTATTGCATGCTGCCATCCCTAAAGAACACAGGATGGTCAATAGTTGGTGTGACAAATGGACCAGCCACTGCAGGAGCTTTGAGACATACACTCATCTCAGGTTAATCAATGTAAAGGGAATAAAACGTTTGATACTGTTATTCAAAGCTCCTGTTTGGCAGAGTACTAAAATATATATGGCTAATTTGGAATTCAGATTGCCTTCAACAGCAGATCTTCTAGGCTTAAAAGTAGACGTATTTAAATGCCTTAGAGAAATGGAACTTAGAAGGGAAAATGGGATAATAAAGATTTAGGAGTCTGAGCTGACAAACGAACAAATTTTAAATTCAGACAGGGATGCTGCTTTTCATGTTGTAGGAAGGAAGGCACATACTGTTCATGTTTGCTACTTTGTGAACAATCATACTTGCTCTGTTGGCACTGGCATCCCATAATTATTTCCCTTATCCAATTAAGACTGCAGCTTAAATCCCCTCATAAATCTTTCTCCCCCAAACAATCCAATTTTTTTTCCTTACCTCCGCTATGATTAGCTGAGCATGCACTTTTACAGCTTGTTTCTTCCCCCCACTCAAATGCAGGATCACATGCTGAGTTCGAAATCAATTTTCAAGCGAAATATTCTTAACTGAACACCTCAGCTTCCATGAACAGGGTGGAACAGGACGTGAACCTGTGTGAAAAAGCCTTTGTGTAATCAAGGGCACAGAACAGTAGTGATATGACTAAAAGAAGCAAGAGAGAGAGAGATAATACCTCCTCCTGTGTAAGCCTCACTGTCTATGGCTATAGCTAGCTGACTCCTCTACGGCCAAAGATGAAGTTACTATAGAAGAAGGCTTAGAAACAGGTGTTGTAGGCTACATGTACACACATGTATGCTCTCTGAAACAGAATTGCCTCTGCATTTGTGTAGATTATTATTAAAAATAGAAACACTTTGGCCTAGGAGCTGAGAATCATCATCTTCACCTAACTATATTTAAATCCATAGCACATCAGAGCTACCACTTTTTTAATTGCTGGAATAATACCAAAACATGGTCAAAAAAAACCTGAATCTAGTCTGTTATTTTGGTGCCGAACTGGGAAAGAACTACAGATTATTCGTAAACATCACTTAACATAGATTCTGAAGACAATGCATTTGTGAAGGTCTAAGTGAAACTTTGTTTGATATAAAGCAACCTTTAAAATTGCAACAGTCTATGGAAATGTACATAACCACTCTGATTTATTTTTAGAAGCCAGACAGAATAGGGAGGGAGGAAGAAGAACATTTGTCATTTTATATGACAAAAAGAGAGAACAAAAACATTTTTATAGAGTAAAAAAGTGCATATGGTAAGAAATTTTTTAATGCATGGTACTGGTTTAGGTGCTTTTAAGAGCAAACCACAGCTGCAGGGATAGATTATGTAAAGGGACATATACTGCAGTACAAAAATTTTATATATATATTGTTGTACCAGATGTAATATCACTGGCTGATTTTTCTGAATTTAGGAATGCAGTAAGAACATGCCTCCTTGAAAGACTCTCCAACTCAGTAAGGAAAATGAAGGGGTGCTGAAATAAAACAACAAATCCTGTATTTCAGTGGCAGCTTCGTGGTTTCAGGAATAATTACAGCTGTGCTAATACTAGCTCCTACAAATAGGAAGACTTCTGATTTGTTTACCTTGTTTCAAGTAGGGAAAATTAGAAAGACAACCAAGGCTCTTATCAGGCTTAAAAAAAAAAAAAAAAAAAAAAAAAAGAGTGAGAGAGAGATTTCTATTTTGTTTTGAAACATGCACTAAACTAGAGAGTATCTTAAAGGAATGGTACTAACTCTAAATAAGCTCTACAAGATGCATTCTTTTTCAAAACATCTAGGAAAGTAGCTCTTGCTAGCAGTAATTCCCACTTCATTGGATTCTCACTGATTTGAGCCATCTTTACCTGGGATGACATAATGCTCTCACTGGAGAGTCAGGAAGGATGGACTGGAGAGCAGTGTGCTTTGTGTTGGGCTACAGCATATCTTCTGTCTTCAAGTTTTGCAGCATTTTACTCCAATGGCTATTCTTGCTTGCTATTTATGTGTGCTCTGTTCTCATTTTGAGTGGGCCAGTCTTTAATTCTTGTCCTGAATTTCTCAGAAAAAGATTCAAGAATCCTTCCTTTTATTTTGTTTATTCATTAATTAAAAAGTAAAAACAAAGTCAGGAGGTTCTGTCTTTGAATGGTTCTTGTTTTTTGAACTTGTAGTTCTGAAATTAATTGTTTTGTTGATAAGGGGTGTCATACAAACATAGGCAATCATTTATATTTTATATTTTATATTTTAATCAGTGACCACTGTTTTTTTTTAATTACTGTAGGAATTAGTCAAGTACTTTATGGGTTTATGCTGAAGTAGTTTTCCTTTGAGAAAAGCGATTTTGTTAACACTGAAATGCCTGAGAACTCTTCAAATCTGATATATCCAATCTTTAACAGTCACTGAGAGTGAATGTAATAATAGGTAAAATAAATGAATGTTTTCCTTGAAAGATCATAGGAGCACAGAAAAGGCAAGAAAATGGTTATATTATCAGTTACAAGAGATCTCATTGTGAATGTGGCATAAATCTCGTATCTGGTTTTGGAGTCTGGAGTCCAAGAAAGGATTTTAAGAAAGAAAATAAACTCAACCAAACATGAAAATATTTCATGACTTAGTAAATTGCTCTCTATTAACAAATTCAAGTGGTCAAATATCAGATGAATGTGGGAAAACTTAAGGAGTGAAATAATCAAAGCCTGAATGGGGAACATAAAAGGGTTAATTCACAGGGTTCTTCCTATGAATTTAACAATATAGAAAAGACCATATGTAGTGGAATTCGATAAACATCCAGATTATAATCATTAATCTTAAATAATAATGAAATTGTAGTAAATTATTTGACTGGTAGTTTTTTCCACCAAGATGCTAAGTGTTTATTATAACTTCTGTTCTGCTTCATGTAGGGTCCTCTGCCTCTTTGTGGTATCTGTTCTTTAGAATATTGTACCTTAAATAAATGTTAGCATCAAAAAGCCTAAACTGGAAGGAAGCATTTAAGGTGGACTGTTTTCTTAGTAAATGTTTTTAAAGACATGTCTGTGTTCTTGACTTCATTGCATTTGCAAAGAAAAACCCTAGAAAATTTTAAGTTTCTTCTGGAAATAAAATGTTGGTTTCCCTCTTTTTTGGTAAGCCCTTTGAATAAAATCTCCTTTAAAAAGCTGTATACTGAAGACATTTTGAAAAACATATATTTTTAGAACCACAACACAGTGAAGCAGCCATCATTATGTATTCAAAGTATGTATGCTCTCTTTACTTCTGTTTACTGTATTTATTGGCACTCTAACACTTGTAAGAGTAATTTCAAGTATATTTGTGCTGTACCTACACATTTATGATGCTTGATCTGTCTTGACGTGTTCCTGTAATTCATTTGTGATATATTTGCAGCCATATTTATTGTATTTGCAAGGATTAATGGAGGGAAGCCAATTTGAAAGGTTAGGATTTTCAGTCCTCAGTGCATTCAAATATTTTCCTACTGCATATATAACTTCAGTCTATAGTTATTGTGGGGAATTTCCTTTCTTGGAGGCTCTCTGTTTCTCATGTAATCATACAAAGCTTGGCAATTTTCCTTTTGCTTATTTTTGAGATATTTCTAACATGTCAGGGATTCTCTTATTTGAGAAATTATCTTCTTATCTGAGAAATTAATTGATCATATGCTTTCTGCTACTCTCAACCCTTTATCTGGTCCCCAGTTTATGTGCTGGAGTTTAGCCCTATTCCATATTTTTGTCCATACAACCACTATATCTTACCAGTCCATGTTGCTTAAAATTGAAATAGTTTGAAATAATTTCTCTTTTCCATGTTGAAACTGCAAGGTACCCAACCACAGGAATACCAGCCCTGATTCAGCTCAACTCTTGATTTTTATTCCCAGACGCAGATGTTCTTTGGAGAAAATTTAGATTAGGTTCTGCACAGTTCATCTTGGTTATATGTGGGTTTAAATTTCTACAGATAAAAGCAATTTATATGCCAAATAATATTTGAGCTGTATTCTCCACTGTTTTTCCTGCGGTTTCCTTTCCAGTCATCCAGGTGGCTGTTTAAGGCAGAACCCGACAGAAGAGGGACTACAGCTGTTCTCCGTCAATTTCTTGCTATCCAAGTAGAAACCTATGCCTCTTGTTTTTGAGAATCTGTGAATGAACTTGTAGAGAAGTCTTCTGGAAAAGAGATTTGTACCCTCTAGGAGAGGCACAGAAGTATTACCTCAGCTTTACGTGGGTTTTGATTTCAGCACTGAGGGCTATGGAGGTTCCTGGGGTTTGCGAGTTAGCCAAGTACTGCAAAGCAGTAATGCTGAAGACTGAAATAAGCGATGTGTACAAGAGGAAACTGAAACAAAAGGGGGTCCAGAGAAACTGCAGTTGACTCTTCTGGAGCAATTGGTCCTATTGTTAGAATGTGGAGTTGTCATGGTTTTTGCCCACCAGGCAGCCCCTGGGGCTGAGGATGGTTTTGTCCAGGTGGATTTCCAGAGGAAAAAAGCCAACCAAAATTTCAGTAATGCATCTGCCAATGACATTTTTAAGAAAATGGAAGAGAAGCTTGTTCCGCAGTTGAAATTAGGTAGCCATGTAGGAGTGGTGGTAAGCCCCAAGTGGCGGCCAGGGCTTCCCTCCTTCCCCAGCCCTGGGCCAGGGGCAGCTGTGGCACTGAACCCCCCCTTCTCTCCTGTAAGAGAGTGAAGAATGCTGGCAGAGACTGCCCAGAGAGGCAGTGGCCGGATCACACCACGACAGGAGTGGAAGAAGTAATATGCTATCTTTAGGTGTGAATCAGAACACTGTGCAACATGAGATGGGACAAAAATAGGGGCAGAAAACTCACTGCACAGTTTTAAAAATGCTTGAGCAACAGTGCTACCCTGTGGTATTCCAGTAACCGAATGGGCTGCTTTGCCACTGATGCAGAGTGTGAAGGAAGGAACTGGATCTGCTAGTTACAATACTGTTAGTTCCAAACCTTAAATAATAAGACACAGGCTGTTGTTCGTGTATTAATTGGGATTTTAGAAACACTATCAATATGAAGAGACAGTAATTTCTTTTGCACAGGATTTCAAGATTTTTAAGTGGAATTTCATTCTAATTAAATTTTAAATTCTGAAATTAAAAAAAGGAAAAGCATATAGGACAATTAGAAATTAGGAGAGGGGGTTCCTAGTGATTTTTTCCTTAATTATATCTATGCCATCATTCCACTCCCAGGATCACAAAGCAATGCTGTCATAAGGCATTGATGCACAGCACATAAAATTGACAATTAACATTTTTCTTGGTGTGTTTTTTTTGTCATGTATATTATGTTCAATAGGTCCACTGGCTCAGTGAAATTACAACTGCAGTCTGGCTAAGCTCAAACTGCCACTGTAATTGCAGATTTTGCTTTCAGGTTGCACGATCACTCCCCATTCTCTCTCAAGTGTTCAAATTATTCCTTAAAAATTAGAGTCCATAAATGGAAACAACAAATGCCACATATCTTTAAAGCTTTTACATTTTCATTTATTTTTATTCAGAACTTCTGTCTTTTTTCAGAACATTTGTGTCTAGTAAGATGATAATCTGAAGAGAAATAGAAACAACAAGAAAGCACAAATTATTTCAGTTAATATAAATTCCTTTATTTTTCCTCCTGCCTCAGTGCCACTGTATTCACAAACTCTCCTGATGCCTTACTACAAATTAACATTCTGTGTTTTAAAAGCTGCCAGAAAAACAAACCAGTCTAAATAAATTAGATATTTCAAAGATACCATTTTGCAAGCAAAGTAGAAAGCTGTTGGAACTTGTGATCCTAACAACAAGTGCTGTTACTTGAACAGCAATTAAGTATTTTCCCAGTGAAGCACTACTCAGAGCTGTTGCAGATTATATTTAGTCCTCTCAGACCACTGCAAATATTTATAACACCAAAAGGCAGTCAAGCAGTGACACCCAGTGGCTTCAGAACTCTCTCTTCAATTTCTATCACAGAGAAATCTTATTTTTATCTCTTGGTTTCAAATTCAGTGCCTCTCAAAATGGGTAAATAATTTCCCATTGAAGAGGTAGTCAGAACCCAGGAGTAATTAATAATTATCTGAACTTCTCTCCTGATCAGGTGAGTCTAGATGAAATTATTTAACTACCACAAATATGGATATTAGTCAGCTCCATGCATTCAAGCTGTTTCTCAAGAAATATATAGAAATACACTCTGCAAACAAGCATTGAAGTTAGCCTTTGAACAATCAAGGGTGAAAAATTCTGTGCTTAAAATCCTTTACCCATCAAAAAGAAAGAGAATTTTTAACCATTTTTAAAGCCTTTGAAATTCATGAATGGAAAACACAAGGTAGATGTGGAATTCTATTAATATTTATTATAACAGTAAAAAAAAATGAGGTGATATTAGTACTGGCAGTCGAGATGACAGCTTGACATTTTCAAAGTCATCTGGAATTTAAACTGCAAAGTAAACCAAAATTCTGCCAAAACAAGTTTTCCTATCAAACATGACTGAACTATACTTTCCACAGAGGCATACCTTGAAAAGAAATTGTCTGCACATCATAAGGAGCAAATACAAAAAGTCCCATTTTGTGATTTCTGTGTCTCAGAGATAAAAAATATGACATTTTTCTTTTTTAAATCAATAGCCTTGCTCTATAAAAACAAGCAAAATGTCTTAGTTGCATCATACTGATGACCATAAGAACAAACTACCAGATCACCCAGCCTTTTAAAAAGTTCCAGTAGCTGTTCTCAGGGTCTGTCTGCCTAAGAATTGCATGAACCATTTCTATCTTGCAGAAGCTGCAGAAGAAGAATCCTAGCAGAATTCTTTGCTTTGCTTCTTTACCAGTTCATTGCAACCAGACGGGTGTTTGGAAATGGAGTGTGGAGCTGCACTGTAGCTATTTCAGCATATAGGTTCTGTGATTTAATAAAAGTTTTGTTAACTGAGCTCTGGAAGAGGGTACAGAAGTCTATGTCCATCACTCTCACACTTCTCAGCATTTTCTCAGATTGTTGTTGACCGCCCACTAAAGAAGATGATACAAGACAGGCATGCACCATATCATTCCTGAGAACATCAATCCATGGCTATTTCAGAGGAAATTCTGTATACAGCAATTATGATTGATAGTCTGTACTACCGCAGTAACGGGAGGGAATAGAATAATCTACTTAGAAATTCATAAATGACTCCCAAGCCAAGGTGTTGCTGAAGATTCTGCCAGACCCTATGCAGCAGTGCATGATAAACAGCAACAGATGAGTCAGGGATGTCAGAGAGAGCTGTTCCTCTGGAAGAGCAGGAGACTGCAGTTCCATCAGAAAGTGCTGGCCTTCAGTGTCAAGGTTCCCCTCTATGAATTCTTCATTAGGAGTTCTTTTCAAGATTGGGCAATAAACAATTTTAAACAATAAAACAAGGAAAAACAGTAAAAGCACTTTACTTCTCTCTTATTTGGGTATTTTGGCAACTGCATCTGGGCCTCTGTCTCCCCTCCTGGTCTCCCCAAAGATAGATGGGGTGTGTCCCCAGCCCAGGGCCTTTGGGATGGTGCAGGGCTGGGACACATGGCCCAGAGAAGTTGTGGAGGCCCCATACCTGGAAATGTTCAAGGCCAGGCTGGATGAGGCCTTGAGCAACCTGGTCTAGTGAAAGATGTCCCTCCCTGTCCATGTCAGAGGGGTTGGAACTAGATGATCTTTAAGATCCCATCAACTAATCCTGGCTAGGCTTCACGAACGAAGATTTGAGAAGGGCTCTACCCATGCTTGCTGCAAGCGCGCTGATGGTTAGAAAGTCCAATGTGAAACAGAGAAGTTTGGTTGCAGAAGGCACAGCAGAAACTCTCCTTAGGCGGTGTCAACAGGACACAGTTTTTTCTGCATTGTCTTTTCTCCTCGAGAGTGATCCTGCGTGTGTTCTCAAAAGCAGCAGCAGCATTATAGATGGTGTGTCTCCAGGCCTCCCAATTGGAGGCCAGGGTAGACCAGTGGTGATGATCAACATGGCCAAGGCTGAGAGATTGTTTCAGGCAGTCCTTGTATCTCCTCTTCAGGGCTCCTCTCTTGTGGCAGCCAGTGGTAAGTTCCCCATATAGCACGATCTTAGGGAGGCGGAAGTCCTGCATGCTGTGTTCTCAGCAGCGTGGCCTCAATGCTCGTGACTGCTGCCTGTTCAAGGACAGACGTGTTGGTCATATAATCCATCCAGTGGATGTTTAGGATTGTACGGAGGCAGCGCTGATGGAAGAGTTCTAAGAGACACAAGTGGTGGTGGTAAATGACCCATGATTCAGACCCATATAAAAGAGTAGATAGTACAATGGCTCTGTAAACACTTGTCCCACCGGGGTTGGCCAAGCGAGCTTTTAGGTCAAGCCTAACTTGCCCTTGGCAAATCCCTGCTGGCTGCCTGACAGCTACTGCTGACTTGGGCAAATAGATTCTGTTTTAAAGGCAGGGAAAGCATTCCATCCTGTGGGTTGGGGCAAGTAACTCTTGTCTTCCCTTCAACTTTTTCAAATCTGTTGCAGTATCACCGTAGCTGTATCTTTTGGTTTTTTCCATCTGCTATTCAAGGGCAAGTTCAAAATCTGAGGTATTGTGACAGTAAGATTTAGCCATCCAGTATTTTTCTCAAATTAGGCTGAAAAGCTATTCTTTCCACACAGCTCACAGTTCAATCACTGTATATCTTTGCAAGCTCATCACCAAAGGAAGATTAAAAGTATATAAAATCACCTATAGCTATTTACCAAGAGATAAATGAAAACCACAGGACAGCACTGAAGAGAAAATTTGCAATGGGAACAGTTTTGATTTGCTCAGGGGCTTGTTAGATAACAGCTCCAAGATCAGAGATGTTTCAGGCTAGAGAAACCATTTGCTGATTGTGCTCCTCTTCTTTCTCCTTTTCTCTTCTCATAGTTAAAGGCTGAGGGAGCTGGGCCTGTTTAGCACAGAGGAGATTGAGAGTGGACCTTTTCAATGTACGTAAGTATCCAAAGAGAGGGTGTCAGGAAGATGGAGCCAGGCTCTTTTCAGTGGTGCCAGGCAACAGTATGAAAGCCAATGGGCAGAAACTGATGCACAGGAAGACACACCTAATCAAGAGGAAGAACTTCTTTACTGTGTGGGTGACTACACACTTGAACAGATTGCTCAAAGAGGCTGTGGAGTCTGTTTCTGGAGATATTCAAAAGCTGTTTGGACACAATCCTGCATAAAGTGTTCTAGGGTGCCCTACTCGAGCAGGGAGACTGGAATAGTTGACCTTCAGTAGTCCCTTCCAATCTTACCCATTCTGTGAGTCTGTGAAATCACAGAGAAGACTGAATCATGTTTTTGTGTCAAGGTTTCAGTATCTGGGGGGCTACAGAGGTGATTTCTGTGAGTAGACACCAGGAGCTGCCCCATGTTGGACAGAGATAGTACCAGCTGTCTCCAAGATAGAACCGCCACTGTCCAAACTAAGCCCAGAAGTCATTTTGGTGACACTCTGATAGCAATGGGAGGGAGTAGTTACATCTACTTAGAAATTCATAATAACTCCCAAGATGGAGGTCTGAATAAAAAAGACATTGCTGAGGCTTTCTGCAGGACATTTGACTCCCTATTCTTATTTTTCCTCTTTAAAAATGCAGTGGCATGTTTGTTTTGGACAACAGATGCTGCTATTGCTTGTTTTAAAGTGAGGTGCCAGCTGTCCCTTATGTTCCAAAAACAATGCCAAACCTGCTGTTATGAGACTTATTATAGTGCCTTTTATACCAAATTAAGTTGTTCCAAGTGGACAATTCTTCTTACTGAAGTTTTCCCTCTTTTTAATAGACATTTGTTTTTATGCTGGAGGTCAGTGCTATTATTGTTACCTGTAGTGAGCGGATATTTGGAGTAAGAAGCCATATGGCATTCTATAAAGCAGACCAAACTGAGTGAAGCAAACACGGAAGTAACTGTTTTCATAACTGTAGCTACATTTCCACCTGTATTAGTTCTGCAAAGATGGGGATTGCTGTGTGAACACTGCTTTTAGAGAAACTCAGTTTGACTTGGCAGAAGTGAAAGCTCTTTCCCATGTTCAGGAGTTCTCTCCCATCACAGTAGTGAGAACTTGTGACCTTGCAAGCAAAGCACCAGTGCTCTCCTCTCTGCCTACATCTTCATGAACAACCATCTAGGAGAAAGACTTCATAAACACATTTGATTGATCCCATCTCTCATTGCTAACTCACCCCCTGCCCCAGTGTCATTTATCTAAC
>NW_020955241.1:2217535-2219525 GCF_003031625.1 Empidonax traillii | reverse complement strand
AGGAGTTCTCTCCCATCACAGTAGTGAGAACTTGTGACCTTGCAAGCAAAGCACCAGTGCTCTCCTCTCTGCCTACATCTTCATGAACAACCATCTAGGAGAAAGACTTCATAAACACATTTGATTGATCCCATCTCTCATTGCTAACTCACCCCCTGCCCCAGTGTCATTTATCTAACAGAACAATTTAGGGGGCTGAGTTCTCTTATCTAACAGCAAGAGTTTGGGGCCCTTCACAATATCTATACCAGTATGATCCACAGCAACTGCCAAGTACCTGCAATCCATCCCTCCAACCTCAGGTGTCTCATGGGCTGGTCACTTCATAAGTATGTACCCTAAAAACCAGGTAAAAATCTCCTAAAACCAAAGTTTCTAATTGTGTCTCTTTTGTGGTAGTTGAAAACATCTTTAAATGTATGTAGCTGTTCTAGGAAAGAGATTTTGTAGCATTTTTGGCTCTCAGAATTGTTCCTATCAGACAATTCATGATATTTCAGAAGTTTTCCAAGTGACTTCCTTTTTCTATTTCCCCATCACCATGGAAATACCAGCATAGCGGACATTAATAATTCAGAAGTCAATATTGCTGGTACACATTTTTCTATAACACCTGGGCACAAATGCAGGATAGAAATGTAGATATTTATTTTAACAAAACATATCCCAGCAAACATACAATCCTAATCTGCACAGCTTTCTACTGGAAATGACTTAGAAATAATGCTGTACCAAAGACTATAAATAGATAGCAAGTCCCAGAATTAGCAAAGTATAACACCAGATGTAATCGTTGCAGTTTCTCCTGCTTAAATCAAGGCTGCACTTAACCTATTTCATTACATGACTTCTTAAGTTACAACATGCAGTGCTGTCACTGAAAAGACTCAATTAGATAAAGATACAGTTCAAAACCATTTATCTGAGGTTTCATGAGAACACTCAGGTATGACCTAATTGCAGCCTTCCAGTACCTGAAGGGAACTTACAAGAAAGACAGAGGGGGACTTCTTACAAGTTCATGTAGTGATAAGACAAGGTGGAATGGATTCAAACTGAAAGAGAGTAGGTTTATTATTATTTATTATTTAGGTTTATTATTTATTACTATATTAGGAAGAAATTCTTCACTATGAGGGTGACGAGGCACAGGAATAGTCTGCCCAGAGAAGCTGTGGATGCCCCATCCCTAGAAGTGTTCAAGGTCAGGATGGACGGAACTCTGAGCAACTTGGTCAAGTAGAAGGTGTCCCAGTCCATGGCAGGAAGTTGGAACTAGATGATCTTTAAGATTCCTTCCAATCCAATCCATTCTATGCTATGATTCATGACTAATAGAATATGCTCCATATTTTCTTCAGTATAGTGCAGTATACTGCAGTATAGTGTTTCCTTCCTTCTAACATGAGTACTTGAGAATTGCTATACCATTTTAGAATTTAACACATATACAATTTGGACTATCGCTAGCAGTTTCAATACTATTTTTGAGTCAGCATACATTATTCATATAGACTTCTGTAAGAAGAATGCAATGACATTCAGTGCTTACCTTATTTATGTTTCCAAGAAAATGGATCAAAACGGAACACAAGCATATATTCTAAAAAGAGACAAACCCCATTATTGTCAGATAATTCACCATCACTTGTTTTCAACTTCACCTCCTTTCCATTGTTCATGTAAATCTTACAAACCTCACATTCCACTAGGCAGCAAAGACTTCATGAATTTTGGGGTCTATATGCAAACACACACCAACCCTTACCTGAAAACTTACTTGTAGCCACATAATGCATATAAAAAAAAAAAAATCCAGCTTTAACATATAAGTAAAAATATGGATTTTTATTTACATTAAATTAACAACTTAGTATCTGGGGATAGGGAAGATATTTGTGATATGAGGTCATGTTCCCTCCTCAGAAACTAAGGGTTCTGTTTGCTGCAAAAAGGGAAAGCTGGACAGAAGTATATGGTTTATGTGTGA
>NW_020955241.1:2209900-2217326 GCF_003031625.1 Empidonax traillii | reverse complement strand
AAAAAAAAAAAAAAATCCAGCTTTAACATATAAGTAAAAATATGGATTTTTATTTACATTAAATTAACAACTTAGTATCTGGGGATAGGGAAGATATTTGTGATATGAGGTCATGTTCCCTCCTCAGAAACTAAGGGTTCTGTTTGCTGCAAAAAGGGAAAGCTGGACAGAAGTATATGGTTTATGTGTGACACATCTATAGCACTAAGAAGGGAATTTTTCGCAGTTAAAATTATATTGCTTCAAACCTGTGGACATTCTTAGATGGCTGGAGCAAGCAGCAATCAATCTTTGCCTAAACCCATCCTTAAAGTGAATGCTATTAATTAGGACAATTGGCTTTGGCTGAGAAGACCAAGATCCTAAGCTCTTTCTGAGCAGCAACCACAAGTCAATATGAATTATGACGCACTGATTCAACTTTGTTTGCTGCTAGATTGTTTAACAAATGAGTCAATAGCTCATGCATTTAAATGAATGTTTTCTTAGTCGTAACAGGTCATAGTCTCAAATGCAGTACAACACAGTAGCATAACTTGAAAACACACAGAAGTGGCCAAGTATGAGCAAATACCACAACTGAAAAGAGAAAGTTTCACTGCACATTCGGAGTGCCCACAATTATATTTTCAAACTCTAGTAGTAGGAATCTACACTGATAGAAAACCCAGGGTTTAGGTAAAGGAAATTAGATATGAAATCTTTTCCAGTTCCTCGAGAAGAATGGTACTGTTGTAGCAGCCAAAATAAGTTATATTTTGTTAATATAATGTAGGCTCCACCTTCAAGACTAAAGAGGCACTCCTGCATTTAAGTCATGTCCTTGCACTACCTGAGTGTCCCAAGAACTGGTGCTGTAAAATGTTATTATCTGTGTATCGTGCACATTCTTATTAACTTTGTTAATGGCTGTATTTCATCCAATTTCTGTCAAAGAAAAGATGGAGCCCTGTTGCCTCTAGCTATAAAGAGCTTTCAGATGAAAACCCTAGTTCTTGCTATGATGAGCCTTTCAAATACGTTTCTGTTGTCTTCTGTGCTGTGCTCAATGTGGGTCAAGAGGACCTTGTTATCACAGAGCTGATACTGAATGCAGAGTTTGGAAAAAGACCATGCAACTGTAAGTAGATTAAAAAGGAAAATATAGAATAATACAGGACATTAAGCACCTGATAGAGAGAGACCTTTTAATCTCAGTATATGGGTTTCTGGAGTTTAGGCATCATAGCACATGGTGAAAGCCCCACAAATAAACTGGGAAATGGTGAGATGCAGCATATATAAGAAAGTTCTTAGAAATGGGAAATTCTGGAGAAACTTCTTTTTTTGGTCTGTATCACAGTTAGTGATTTAAAATGCCATTGTTTAGAGGTAAAAAAAAACCTCAGTCTTTTATGTAAAACAAAATATGGTTTAAAAAATAAGATTTTTTTTATTTCTCTTTTTTTAACCTTTTCTTTTGTTGAAAAGGGTATGAAATAAATCTATAAGGCTTGCTTGTTCCATCTGAACAGAAGGAAGGAAAAAAATCTAATTGGAAAAAAATAAGAGAGAGGGGTAGTTCAGAGAAAGCAGCTAATAAAAAGGACTGAGTCTTTGTTCTCAAGTACTTTGTGGGCCTGAATCTCAGCTGTTTTGTAATTACCTTTGCTCTTCATAGTGAAAAAATAGTCATGTATATCTAATTTGACTTCACTTACTAATTTGCCTCTTTACTCTTTTCACTTCCAGAACTTCTGGTTGCTCTTGAAATTTCTTTTGTTGATTATTCTAAAACATAACCACCTGTACCGGTTTTAAAACCACTGTTTCCTAATGTCTTGTGTTCTCTTATTGGCTGTGTTATGAAATCACAGGGATTTTAAAAAAAGAAAAAAAAAAAAAAAAAAAAAAAAAAAAAAAAAGAAGAGAAAAACCAGTTTATATAAACAGCTTGATATTTTTAGAGCATGAGGTCAAGCAGATCAGCTTTTAATTAGAAACAGATTAAACTTTGATCACTCCTGCAGAGCTCTCCAGCATTGACTGAAGGTAATCCCCACAAGCTTTGGAGTGAGTGTAGTTGAGATATCTTGCTGGTGACTTTGCATTTAAAAACTGAAGGTCAGAAAGTCAAAGCAGCATGCTTAAGCCAGGAAGGCTCTAAATCCTACTGGGGCACGGACACAAATGAGGTGCTGCTGGGGAACACAAAAGAAGAGCAGTCCAAACTACAAATCAAGTGCTAAAGTGCTTCTAAGCTCTCAAGCTCATTGATTTATGGTAATGTATGAATATGTCTCTTTCAGCAAAAATTATATAAAAATAGGTAGTATTGTAGCTCATATCTGATGGATAAAAATAATCTTTGTTTCTGTAGTTCAAGGTCACAAAAGCTAATGGTAGCTTCAAAATGCAATGGAAAGGCTCATGGGATTTGAGTAAAGGTGTATAATCATTGAGGTGTTTATGGTATTTCTATAACGATCAGCTCATTTAAATTGCTACGTTCTAAATATTTAAGCATTCTCTGTGCCCATGTGGGTGTGCATCACTTAATATTGCTTACTGTGAAATCTCACCAAAGTTCTCTTCAAAGCAGTGCAGCCCCATGAACAAGTCAGCAGACGAGAATTCTCCATCTAGCTCTGGAGCACCTCAACTGAAAACCCTTTTTTCTTATTATTTTTTTACTTACACTTTTTTGGGGGGGCTATCTTGACCTGTAAGAGAACCATAGGTGTTTAACTTAATCAAATTATCTTATTCCTGGCTGGTATATGATATAGTGTCTTATTCAGCTCTAAGTGAAGGGTGTAATGATCAGATAGCTCAAATGGGCAGCAACAATTGTGACTGCTGTAACACTCTGAAGATCTTCTGCAGGAAAGGCAGCTGGAAATACACAGTCAGGAAAGTGCTAGCCTTGTAGGAAGCTTTTCACTTACCTCTTCAGACTGAAATGCATTGAAGTATTTGAGATTTAAAGAATTTATTTTGAAATCAGCCTGGTTTTATAAATTAATTGAAGGTGTGCCCTGTCAAGGTGCCATGAGACTTAGGTAGGGGTACCTGGTAAACTCTGTGTATGTGCCTGAACAGACAGTGCTAGAAGAACATCCTAGGAAGACCAATTTGGTTTTCAGCTTTTTTCAGTCTAATATTGATATTTTACATTTAATTTTTGCATGTTAAATTGGAGTGAATTTAAGTTTTTTGGCTGTGAGTTAGTACCAGGAACATGTATTCTCTGTATTCCTGAGTTTTTCCAGGGGAAACTTTTTCTGTCAAAAATGTGGGAATTAAGAAATGTTAACTTCTATGAAACTTTTTTCTAGAGGAACAAATAAATATAGGTTATAATTTAAATTTTAAGCATTATGGTAATATTTTCCTAAGTGATTTGACAGAATATGGTGAAAATTTGAAAAACTGAATTGAGACTAAAACTCTCTGACTTCACAGAATCCAGGCGGTCTGACTACTAAGAACTTCATTTTTCAGGATTTCTTAAACCTAAGTTTTCAGGAAAAGAGGAGAAAGCCTAAGCAGAGTATATGCAATGAGTTCCAACTTAGGTTTTTTGTATACTTTATAGAAAGACTTTGGATGGGTAGACGGATGAGATGCAACTTTTTCACCCTTTTGCAGCTCTAAGGTGACACCTGTCTGTGGTTTCTTAATCTGATGTGCAATGACTGGCGTTTCACTGGCTCTGCCTGCTTCACGTTTGTGTTTTTGAAAAGCTTTCCCGGTCCTAAGGCTTTCCCACCACTGTAACACCAACCCTTGATCAAGCCAAATGTGGGGGAAGGTACCTGTCACTAGAGGGCGCTGCACATCCAGATTTTTAGGAATTTTTGTCCCTCCACAGGAATTGGTATGTGCGTTGCGATGGATCTAATACAACTTGCTGCTGCCCTGGTTCGGAACTTTCTTATTAGTCGTTGGACATTTCTGATAGCCCTGATAAGTGAAATATAGGGTTTTGGGAAATGACTCTGCCTAGTGTTTGCCATTTTTATGAGTGTTTTTCTTGCTGAGCTTTGCTTAAATATTTATTTGCCTGAGGCATTTCCTGGCTTTTGTTGTTGTTGTTCTTGTTGTTGTTTCTTGTCTCAAGATATGCATGGTTCCATTTTTTTTTAATTACTTAAAGTCATTGAAACATAAATGAGTTGATAATTTTAATTACATAGGTTCATACTTTCTTCCAGCAAACTCTATTAATAACTTTTGCACATCTAATTAACCCAGCTGGGTTACATTTCTGGTAGCGTGCAATGGGTGGGCAAAGCAACAGTTCATGCTTGTCATAATGATCTATACGATCTTATGATCACACATAATAGTAACTGTTGTTACTGAACTGCTGTGAACACCTACTGGCACTTTATGAGAATAACATGAGACTGTGAGGTACAATGCTGTGAAGCAAAACGAGCATGCAACTAGAAAAGCACTAAACCCCAATGTCATTTTATTCCTTTCCTGTCACCATTTGAAGTGAGTATTTGCTCTTTCAAGTAGATCTTAACAGCACCATGAACACAGTCTGGGCAGCACCATGTTACAAGGACACACAAGCCAGCTATGAATGAGCTGGGCTGGACAACAATAGGAGCTCCTGTTGAGCCATCTATGGGAAATTAAATGTAAATAAATTCCCACATCTGGGATGAATTAGGCTTCTAGTAACATCTGACACTTGTCTCCAAGTAGTTAAGTTTTGGGAAACGATTGTTGTACTGAAAGGGTAGAAGTGTTGGCACTCAGGTTGCCACAGCTGCAGTCTTTGTTTCGTTTTTAGGTTAACTCCTCGAAACACGGGTTGGTGTCTGAGTTGGAAATGGTATCCAGTTATCTCAAAGCTTTTGTCTCCCTATGAGAACTAAGAGTATGTAGTTATCACAGGACCCATCGGGCAGTAAGGCAAGGGTTTTATTTATTGTGTTGCCCATTACCCTAACCAAGGAACAGAAGGGATAGGCATGCCAAATGTTTACTTGAGAAGATATACCTCTTCTACTCTCCAGTTCCCCTAAACTGAGTGGAGATTGCGTCTCTTCCTTTCTAATCTTTAAGGTTTTTCAGGGAAGTTTATTCCAATTCTAGTATAGTCACTGTGAAACCTGAGCCAGAAAACTAGCCATGATGAGCTCACAGATGTTACCAGAGAGAGCTAAGGTTGTATGTGAGGGTTTCCTGGGTATATTCTCCCCAAGCTACCACACTGCATCACTAGCCAAGTGATTTGGTGACTGTGCTGACTGGTGCAGTGGGATTCACAAAGGTCTGAGCCAAAGTTTGGTTCCCTACCTTACACTGGGTCACTCTGGGATGCACCATGGCTGTTGGATGTTGGAGAAAAAATACTGTATATTCAGATGAGATATGTTTCCTTTTGGTATATAAATGAAATTTATCCAAGATTATTCCACTGGTAAGGTACAACCATGTCAAGATGTATCACAACTTGTGTCCTTGCTCACCAGTTACTTCTCTCTGGTCCCCTGACAGGAATGTCCGAGATGAGAGAAAACTGTTCCTCCACAGCAGGAGAGGAACTTAAAGTCCTACTTAAAAGCAGGACTAGTGCTTTTAAGTCAATAAGTTCTAATACAAAATAAATAGATCCCTTTCAGTAGGGCACAGAGTCCTCCCCCTTCCAAGGGGCTAACATGCTCCATGTCTGTTGTGTACTCATATACTTGCTGTAAGATGTCAGGCCTCTTCCTTTCCACAATAAAGAACAGTAAATGCCAGAAGGTGTTTGCTTACTTTCTCCTCTTCAACCCCAAGCATGAAGTCCCTGCTTTGCAATGATTGCTGTATCCTGTTTCCATGAGGTCTGTGGTACACAAAGCAATTAGGTGATGACCTTGAGTCAGAACAGATGTCATAGTCCCACATATTTGTTTTCAGCACATTTGCTGTTTGCCCTAAGATAGAACGTCGGCTTTTCTTATGATAGCTTTCTTTTAGAAGCTGGCCTGCAAGAAGTTCCAAATTAAATCTGATCTGATGTAAAGAAGTAAGCTAAACCATGGAGAGTTTGGTTGCAGATAAAGTGAACTGACAGGATCCACATACCAAATCCTACTGCATCCACACAGCTTGGGGGCAGGAGGGGACGGGCGGAATAGATTCAGGTGTTTGGTTAAGATTTATCTTTGATGAACTGCCTCAGAAAACAAGGACACCTTGTTTTGCCATGCAATGTGAATTCTGAGGAGAGATTATCATCTAATAGTTTTAGGCTCTGAACACCTGGGCAAAACTTGGTCAAGGCAAAGAAGAAGTAGAAGCCACTCATCGTGTACAGGGTTTTGGTACTTGCGTTTGAGTGTCTTGTGCTAGGAACTCTTATTTGCTGAGTTTTGAGACCTATGTTTTCAGATACTCTTTTTTTTCCCTCAGGACTGCATGTATGATGTATCGAATTACATTTCCCCTTGGACTTGGAGTGGAGTGGTATATGTGGACTACTTCCACAGCTTGAGATGATATTCACATTTGGCAACATAGAAATAAACCAATGTTAAGGAATTACTGTTGCATCAAATCTCTGCTTTGTACAGCTGAAACTGTTGGCAGAATGTCTTTGCTTAAGGCTGGGGGTTATCAGTTATTGATCTTCATTACGTAAATTTTGTCTCAAATGCTTGGTGATGTTGTCAATTAAATTTTAGCTGGTTTTATGGCGTTTTGTTTGGTTGGGCCTGTAGTGGTTTGTATTTTAGGCCCCACATTGGCCTCTTCCTGTTACCCTCAGCATAAAACTGGTTTTGTCTATTGAAGAGTTACTCTCAAACAGGGGTTTTAAAGTTTCCTCAATACCGTCTATAATGTTATAATTGTTACTAGTCTGTAAAAATCATAACAAAGCCACATCACAGTTGCTAAACATTATTAGTGAAACAGGGGCATACAGTGACCGAAAACACAAGCTACTACAATATAGGTCAGTCTTTTTGCTGCAATAATACACCTGCTTCTGCTCTTTGGCTTTAGTTTTCTTACCCAAAAATAGCTAATGCTTTTGGTCATTAAGGTACTTGCAGAGATGCAGAAGGAATTGCTTTAAATTCCACTGAAATTGATGTGGGTAAGTGTAAAACCCGTCTTTGCATTTCCCCAGACAGGTATTTTTGGCATAGTTTTGGTTTGAATTGAAGCCTACTAGGAAACAGTGTCATAACCATAGCTAGAATTACAAATCCTTACAAAAAAATTTCCTCATCAAAAAAATTGTATTATCTCATCTAGAGTGAAAAAAAAATAAATTAATTGACCAAATGTTCTTGCGAGCACTATAGGATAAAGCCCTTACTTTCTTCCATGCATTTCAATGTATTTTGATATTCTTTAGTTTGAGTATTACAAGCTCCTAAATAGTCAATTTAGAATAAAATTAAACAGTCCCTATCCATTTTTTTTGCTCTGG
>NW_020955241.1:2188863-2209887 GCF_003031625.1 Empidonax traillii | reverse complement strand
TTTTTTTTTTTTTTTATATCAACTGCTGCTTTCTTGTGGTTTTGGGTTGGTGCGTCTGTTTTCTCTTTAAATTGCAAGAAGGACAAAGCTGAGAGGTTTTGGAGTGTCACCAAATCACATAATCAGAAAGCCTTAAGATCAATGTTCTAATTAGCCACCACCTCTCAAGAGGCGGTGACTGGGCAAAATTCCCTCTATCACCTCTATTGTTTTGGTTACTGCAGGTTGATTAAATGCCAGTTGTGCACCATTAGACCAAAAATAACAAAGGGAAAGAATCTCGGAGCAATTTACTTAAGAACAAAAAGACCTTAGTATCTCTTCTGAGATGTCTGTTGCTTTTAAGATCTTTGATTGCTTTCTTTGTGGTAAGATTACCTTGTAGGAAGGGACCGAGTCAAATTAGGCTGTACTCTACCTGTGTGTGCTCTGTTTTTTCCAGTGTGATAGGCTTTGGTCCAAGGTGATCGTAGGTAAAGGGTAACAAAAACTGAAGAGGAGAAAGCATAGAAATGTTTCAGCAGGAGACCTTGTACTGAGGAAGGACTTGCTTTGTCTGCTTTAGTTCTGTGGACTTCTCTGAAAGGGAAGAATCAAAAATCTGCTGTTCCGGCTTTTGCATCTGAAGCATTGGCAAGGATATTGATCCACCCCTCTTTCCCCAGTGTACACATGTATTCATTTCTGATAGCACATAACAGCAAGAAAAAAAAGCTGTGAAAATGAGACTCTTTCATAAAATGAAACTTGTAAATTCATCTCCTCTGGAAATCCAAAGCATGATGGTGCAGTACTGATCACTTTGCTGTCCTGTGAAAAGATGTCTTTGTTCTTCATAACTGTCTGGAAGCCAAAGGTTAAAGGCTGAATTCTTCCTATGCTTTTTCTCAGGCTGAATCTTACCCAAGAGATCAACCAGATCCAGGCGTTGTGTCAGAAGCCTTTGAAATAAAGGATGAGCTCAACTTGGGAATATGTGAGAAAAACCATGAAATAAATGATTAATAGGAGAAATAGGAGAGAGAAAGATTCTTTTTAACATCTATTTCATTCTGACATATAATCAGAGCATCTACTTGTTCCTTTAGGTTTCCCTTTTTACTGTAATACCAGTTAATGTATCACTGAACATGTTATCCCACTTGTTAGCAAGAGTGCCCGAAGTACAATGTCTCACCTCCAGCATTACTCTAAACCTTCACAGAAAAAGTCCTGGGTCTTTGAAGTTCTTTGTGCATTACCTTGTTTATCAGATCAAGTTGTCTTTTTATTTTTTAGGATTTCTGACTGGAATGACACCTCTGCCACTTAAAAGATTTAGAATATACTGCTTTACTATTCACTGAGAGGAAGACATAATGCTGGGAGTTGGCCACCATTTCTTGATTCTAGCTTTTCTGCTCTATTTGGGCTTGACTGTCACACTCAGCCTTTTTAGAAGACACTGTATGTGTGTATAGGTAAATCATGTGCAAGTAATTAGAAGATTTAAATTTAGAACTAAACTAATGTTTGAATTTGTATAAGCTGTCTTATTTGTATAAGCTTGTCTTCAAGGCCAATCTTTATTTCAGGTGATATCAAGTGATATTCGGAGGTGAAACTTCGTATCATAGCAAGTATGAGTAACTCTTCTTGCACTGACTTTGTCCTTATTTATATTTTTTTGGAGTCTCAGCCTTGGGCCAAAATAATAAACCTGTCCCATCTTCTGAAAAGCTTGTAGTGTATTTAACTAGATGACCCTTAAGATCCCTTACAACTCTAATCATTTTATTATTTCTGGTAGTGGTCCCTGGGGTAACTGTGTAGGCACTAATTTTCTGCCCATTTGGCTTTCTGTCAGGAAATCAAAATAAAAGATCAAAATGCATTTAGGGAAAGGGATTTTACTATCATAAAACAGAACACTTGCCAAATGCATCCACTAATAACCGCTCTGAACTTTTTATGCAGCATTTTCTGAAAATGGTGTATCAGGTTATGTAGGGCTATGCATTCTTTGGCTAATTCTGATTTTCAGAGCCAAAGTAAATTGAGAGATTCAGAGCACTGTTAGAAAGCAGAGTACTCCATTAGCTAGTTATGCAGCCACTTTGTATTAAGCCTAGAGCTGGAATTCAGAGAAGAATTTTAATTAAAAGGACAGTTTGGAAGAGGTAATTTTTTATATTTCAGCATTTTCCTTTGATTTGTGAAGCTGTATATTATGAGCTGCATATTCTCATTGATACAGTTACCCACATTCAAAAGAAACTGAAAGTGAAAGTGTTTGTTGATGGGGTTGGCCCNTCCTCATCAAAAAAATTGTATTATCTCATCTAGAGTGAAAAAAAAATAAATTAATTGACCAAATGTTCTTGCGAGCACTATAGGATAAAGCCCTTACTTTCTTCCATGCATTTCAATGTATTTTGATATTCTTTAGTTTGAGTATTACAAGCTCCTAAATAGTCAATTTAGAATAAAATTAAACAGTCCCTATCCATTTTTTTTGCTCTGGTACGCAGACAAACAAAAAAATTTGGGAAGTATTAGTGGCTATGTCAGAAATTTAAATTAGCGGTAGATATTTCAAGAGTTACCTTTATTTCTTACACACTTCAAGTAACTGGCATTTTCATGATGTCTTACGACAGCGTGTTACCTTACTGACCTCTTTTGGCACAACACATCACAATTCCTAATTATTTTTAATCTCTTTTTAATGTCATTAGTGCAACTAGCACATTCTCTACCACCAGTGGAAGTGACCAGCGATAATCTTAAAATAGGGTAGCCTGACTGTGCCTGCTGTCTTTTTTATTATCCTCTAAAAATCGGGACAGGTAAGTGTCACAAACCCTGTCTGTAAGCTGGCATGGGAAGAGTCGAGTTGCTCATTGCAACCAGTATGAGCAAAATAAGCTGTGCCTTGAGAAATATCACCTGCTCTGTGAGTGGTTCATTTTGCAGCTGTGTTCTCCAAAGTTAGGTAGTATTCCTATGTGCATGAGGCAGATGAATGTTTTTGTTTCACTGGGTAGGTGTTTTCATTTCTTTTAACGTAATCAAAGTTGAGACACAATAAGTTTCAGCAGTCTTTAGGGGAAAAAAAAAAAAAGATGTTAATACTTTTCTGTTGTGCAAGCTTGTTACTTCAGGAATTCATCAAGAGATCAGACTCGGTTTGACCAGACTTCATTTAATTTCTTTTACAGAATACATTTAGATGCCTCAGTGAAAGGTGCTGCCTTGCTTTTTTTTTTTTTTTTTTTTTTTTTTTTTTTTTTTTTTTTTTTTTTTTTTTTTTTTTTTTTTTATATCAACTGCTGCTTTCTTGTGTTTTTGGGTTGGTGCGTCTGTTTTCTCTTTAAATTGCAAGAAGGACAAAGCTGAGAGGTTTTGGAGTGTCACCAAATCACATAATCAGAAAGCCTTAAGATCAATGTTCTAATTAGCCACCACCTCTCAAGAGGCGGTGACTGGGCAAAATTCACTCTATCACCTCTATTGTTTTGGTTACTGCAGGTTGATTAAATGCCAGTTGTGCACCATTAGACCAAAAATAACAAAGGGAAAGAATCTTGGAGCAATTTACTTAAGAACA
This sequence comes from Empidonax traillii, assembly GCF_003031625.1. Lineage (NCBI taxonomy): Eukaryota > Metazoa > Chordata > Aves > Passeriformes > Tyrannidae > Empidonax > Empidonax traillii. The sequence continues at coordinate 2,206,298 of NW_020955241.1, read as the reverse complement.
AAAAGACCTTAGTATCTCTTCTGAGATGTCTGTTGCTTTTAAGATCTTTGATTGCTTTCTTCATGGTAAGATTACCTTGTAGGAAGGGACCGAGTCAAATTAGGCTGTACTCTACCTGTGTGTGCTCTGTTTTTTCCAGTGTGATAGGCTTTGGTCCAAGGTGATCCTAGGTAAAGGGTAACAAAAACTGAAGAGGAGAAAGCATAGAAATGTTTCAGCAGGAGACCTTGTACTGAGGAAGGACTTGCTTTGTCTGCTTTAGTTCTGTGGACTTCTCTGAAAGGAAAGAATCAAAAATCTGCTGTTCCGGCTTTTGCATCTGAAGCATTGGCAAGGATATTGATCCACCCCTCTTTCCCCAGTGTACACACGTATTCATTTCTGATAGCACATAACAGCAAGGAAAAAAAGCTGTGAAAATGAGACTCTTTCATAAAATGAAACTTGTAAATTCATCTCCTCTGGAAATCCAAAGCATGATGGTGCAGTACTGATGGTGCTGTCCTGTGAAAAGATGTCTTTGTTCTTCATAACAGTCTGGAAGCCAAAGGTTAAAGGCTGAATTCTTCCTATGCTTTTTCTCAGGCTGAATCTTACCCAAGAGATCAACCAGATCCAGGCATTGTGTCAGAAGCCTTTGAAATAAAGGATGAGCTCAACTTGGGAATATGTGAGAAAAACCATGAAATAAATGATTAATAGGAGAAATAGGAGAGAGAAAGATTCTTTTTAACATCTATTTCATTCTGACATATAATCAGAGCATCTACTTGTTCCTTTAGGTTTCCCTTTTTATTGTAATACCAGTTAATGTATCACTGAACATGTTATCCCACTTGTTAGCAAGAGTGCCCAGAGTACAATGTCTCACCTCCAGCATTACTCTAGACCTTCACAGAAAAAGTCCTGGGTCTTTGAAGTTCTTTGTGCATTACCTTGTTTATCAGATCAAGTTGTCTTTTTATTTTTTAGGATTTCTGACTGGAATGACACCTCTGCCACTTAAAAGATTTAGAATATACTGCTTTACTATTCACTGAAAGGAAGACATAATGCTGGGAGTTGGCCACCATTTCTTGATTCTAGCTTTTCTGCTCTATTTGGGCTTGACTGTCACACTCAGCCTTTTTAGAAGACACTGTATGTGTGTATAGGTAAATCATGTGCAAGTAATTAGAGGCCTAAGATTTAAATTTAGAACTAAACTAATGTTTGAATTTGTATAAGCTGTCTTATTTGTATAAGCTTGTCTTCAAGGCCAATCTTTATTTCAGGTGATATCAAGTGATATTCGGAGGTGAAACTTCGTATCATAGCAAGTATGAGTAACTCTTCTTGCACTGACTTTGTCCTTATTTATATTGTTTTGGAGTCTCAGCCTTGGGCCAAAATAATAAACCTGTCCCATCTTCTGAAAAGCTTGTAGTGTATTTAACTAGATGACCCTTAAGATCCCTTACAACCCTAATCATTTTATTATTTTTGGTAGTGGTACCTGGGGTAACCGTGTAGGCACTAATTTTCTGCCCATATGGCTTTCTGTCAGAAAATCAAAATAAAAGATCAAAATGCATTTAGGGAAAGGGATTTTACTATCATAAAACAGAACACTTGCCAAATGCATCCACTAATAACCACTCTGAACTTTTTATGCAGCATTTTCTGAAAATGGTGTATTAGGTTATGTAGGGCTATGCATTCTTTGGCTAATTCTGATTTTCAGAGCCAAAGTAAATTGAGAGATTCAGAGCACTAAATCTTTCGTCTCATGAGGTAATCGATCAATACGTCGGTGAAACATAATTCGGATCTCGACCTTAAGTCTCTTCTTAAAATTAATTTTCCTGTCAAACCTTCTCCATTAAAAAATATAAAGTCGTAAAAGGAAACTAAACACTTCGACATATAATACTCGACGTATAAGAGTAACTATGTCAATGGGTGTAAGTTTTCTAACTGAAAGTGAAAGTGTTTGTTGATGGGGTTGGCCCCTTTTTTAAGGAAAAGTGCATGTGTGTATAAATTTTAAAAAACATGCTTGCATATAAATTTATATACCTCAGGTGTCATAGCACTCCCAAAGGTATAACTGTAAACTGTTTAGCTGAATTGAATCTGTCTGGTAATTCATTATTCAGCAAGACCAGATGCTATTGTCACCTGTACCTGAACCAGATGTTGACATGCTGGAACCTCCTGAGTTTTCAAAACCTGAATCTCTAGCAAAGCTCGTGGTCTCATTTTCTCTTATGAGAGCAAGAGAGTACAAGGTACTCTGAGACCAGAAGACACTCAGTGCATTTTCTGGAGTGTCCAAATAACAGATAGTTATTCAGGGCAGTGGTGAGACAAGGACTTTTTGTTAGCACCTAAAAATAGAATCATAGAATGGTTTGGGTTGGAAGTGACCTTACAGATCATCTAGTTCCAACCCTCCTGCCACAGGCAGGGACACCTTCCACTAGAGCAGGTGCTCAAAGCCCCATCCAACCTGGCCTTGAACATTTGCAGAGATGGGAATTCCACAGCTTCTCTGGGCAAAGAGTATTCCAGTGCCTTACCACCTTTACAGTGCTCAACATAAAGAAGTGCTTCCTAATATCTAATGTAAATCTGCCCTCTTTTGCTTTAAAGCCATTCCCCCTGTCCTATCACTGCATGCCTTTGTGAAGAGTACCTCTTCAACTTTCTCGTCATCCCTTTAGATACTTGAAGGTGTTCTATGGTTTCTCTGGAGCCTGCTCTTCTCCAGGCTGAACTGCCCCACCTTTCTCAGCCTGTCTACAAAGGTCAGAGATGCTCCAGCTCTCTGACCATCTTCATAGCCCTCCTCTGGACTAACTTCAGCTGGTCCATGTCCTTCTCTGTTTGGGATAAAATAGCACGGGTAACCACAATACAAAGTAAGAGACACTGTTTGTGCTGCTCTTCAACTTTATAAGCTTATTGGTTCAAAGTTATTAAAATTATATTGTTTGGTTTTCTTTGTTTTGGAGACTTTTGGCATGAAATACATTTAATAAGCATGATTTTTTTTTAAAAGTCTCTGCAGTCAGGAAGACTAAGACATAATTATTGAAGTCAGGGAAATAGAAACCAAAACTACACTGAGTCTAATAGAAAGACAAAATAGCCTTTGTATGAGTTTTAGGGTAGAATGGCTTAGGATTTATTGTTTTTAAGCTTCTCAGGCAGGCCGTGTGGGGGCACACTCTGTATTATAAGCTTTTGCTGTGTATACAGGACTGTAAACAAGATAGCTTGAGCCTGACAGCAGCCTGGTGTTTCATCTTGGCTGGCTAGATCTGCTCCTCTTCTAGTTGCCCTATGCTGCGAGAACAGTTTCACAGTTTCAGGTACCCATATACCTGTGCTAGTTAGGAATTAGGTTGTTATTTCACCACTTCTATACACAGGAGTGTACAGAAGATACCATATGAAAGACATCCTGCAACTGTCTCTTTTTTTTATTACTCAGTTTCTATGAAACAACTCTTATTTAGATAGTCTCTCAGGTTTTCAAATAAACCTAGTTTTGAAATACTGGGGTTGTTAAATATTTTCTGATTGGGTTTTAACCTATTTAATTAATTAAATAAAAAAATGCTATGGAAAATCAAGTAGAGTTTTCCTCCTTAGCCCGCAAAAGCATACTGTAAGCTTACAAGAGTGCTGGCCAAGCAATAGATGGATAATATATTTGGCAGGTGTTTTTCAACAAACTTTATTAGCAGCCATGAGTTTCCTCATACGTCATAAGTTGCTCTATGCTGTAATTTACTGCTGTTGTATTTTCATAAGGCTTGGGGCAAGGTATTGTGTCTAGGACAAATACTGCTTTATGCCCTTGCTTGATGTCTGTCATTTCATTCGTTTACAGTGTTTATTCAATCTTGGTGTGAAGGGCAGATCCTGGTCAGGCAATGTTGTCAAACATACAACAAGAGAGTCCTCAAGGAAGAAAGAGGAAGAAGATTGTTTCTCTCCTGACAACAGATACAGGAAAAATAGAGGGAATAAAACACACGTGAAAGTCTTGAGCATGTTCTCTGTCCCCTTGTTCCATAGATTTTTAAACAAGTCCTTACCTGTTGAGCATTTGTGCTATATACTTTCTTTCCTTTTAAAGTTATCTTCCATCTTCAGAAGAGACCAGAGATTTGTTTTCAATATCTTTACCAAAGCACATAGACTGCCAGTTAAAGTCTTAAGGTACCTGGTATAAGCAAAAAAGACAAAGGACTCTGTGACCATGTTGGCTGCGAAGTGTAAAAGGAAACAGGGAAGAGATTCAGAAAAAAGTTGTGGAAAAAACGTATTAAAGTAAGACAGAAAACTACCTGTAAGAGACAAGTATCCTTTAAAAACAAGTAAACAACAACAACAACAAAAAGGTGCTTTGGGGTATCGCAATGGTCTAGTTACCTTGATACATGTACACAACTTCAGAGCTGTAAGAAGAATGGACTCCATTTTTTTTTCAGTTAGGAGCTGAGAGCATTCCACTGCAAGGAGGAGTCCCCCTTGGGTTGCTGCCTGCTCTGCTGCTCCCTGCCTGCTCTTGTAGCCTGCCAGCAGTGCTGAACAGCAGCATTGGCAGACAGCATTTTTCTGCCAGGGCCAACACTGAAAATGTGAATGGGCAACTTTTGTCAACAAATTAGATAATATCACCATGGAAATTTAGGGAAGACCAAAAAGCTTCATGTTGACAGCTCTGTAGCCTTCAAGCAATGACACTGAGAGTTAATAGTCTGGGCAAACTCCCAGTTTGCTGCCTAAAAGAACTTTCATCTTTAACTCTGGTGTTCCTTATTTTTCCCCCATTATTTAGCCATCTACTGAATCATAAATGCAGACTGCCATTTCAGTAAGTCTTGTTTATATAGGAAAACTTTGTCTGAAGTAACAAGGAAATATTTTATTAAAACTTTCAAATTTCAAAGTAAACCAACAAAACTTGACTTTGAGATTGTATTGTACTAGTCATAGAGTTTTAAGGCTGATTTCTAGGAAGTAGAAGCTAACAAATGAAATGGAAAAAGCTGTCAAAATGTTAACTTTCTATTTGAAGTGCCTTGTTTTTGATGACTGATTGAGAAAGTCTTAGGAAAAGTGTACTATGAGAAAAATATCCCAGGAATCTTAAACTCTCTGCACCTGGATGCTTAAATAAATATTTAAAGTCAACAAATTGCTAGTTGTTTTTGGAATATCTACACGTGTAGTGGATGGAGAGGATTTGGAATAACCTGGAGAGGTTGGTATTTCCACAATAGTAGGGAAGAAATTATCCAGATGAGAATTTAAACAAACCTAACAACAAAACATGCATAAAATTGTGCATACATGATTGGATCAAAATATCGCCCAATTGAAACAAAACATCTTGTTTACTTATAGCTCAGAGTTATGCAGATGGTAAATTGTTTGGGCTAATTTATGCAAGATGCTGCCAAATAACCCATCTTGAGTGTTGCTTGTATACCTATGAGGGATTGTCATGCCTTGTCTTCCCAGGACACAAGAAAATCACAATACATTCCTATGGACACCAGTCAGCACTTCCAAAGGTATGTAAGAAGTGCTACAGTATAGTACGAATTCAAATTTTGTATTTTAATTTTTTTTTTTTTTTTTTTTTTTTTTTTTTTTTTTTTTTTTTTTTTTTTTTTTTTTTTTTTTTTTTTTTTTTTTTTTTTTTTTTTTTTTTTTTTTTTTTTTTTTTTTTTTTTTTTTTTGTACTTCTCGTCTATTGAGTGCTTTTGTATAAATCAACATTCATAGATATGCAGTCAGGGAAATGCAGAAATATCATGTTTCTCTGTGGATTATACTCTTGTGCCTTATATTTGCTTTTCTTGGCAAGAAATCTTCAAAAGGAATATAATAATATACGTAGGTGAGGTACTAACAATAGCAAGCATGCCTCCTAGATGAAAAATGCAGAACACCTTTGACAGCCCTCCAAGGCTCATGTTATCAGGCAAATTAGTACTGTTTCAATTACATCTGCTTCAGGAAGAATTTCTTCACTGAAAGGATGGTAAGGCATTGGAACAGTTTGCCCATGGAGGAGATGGAATTGCCATTCCCAGAAGTGTTCAAGAAGCAACTGGATTGTGGTACTTAGTGCTATGGTTTAGCTGACAAGATGGTATTTAGTCAAAGTTTGGACTTGATGATCTTAGAGGGCTTTTCCAACCTTAATGAGTCAATGATCATATAAAGGCAAAAAGCTACATTGCCTAGCACATTTCAGATTTTTGAGACCCTATCTCATCTCACAACTTAGAAGTCCTCCATGGCTGCTAGTGTTCCATGGCCTGAGCAATCCAGTGTGCTGGAGACAGCAAGGACAAATGGTGACTCTTCCATCCCTTTCCATTGATCCCATCTTCCTTATCCCAAATGGACCTTCCCTCCAAAGGCCAAGGAAAGTTCTCTGGTTTGGGGACTTCTGGGTTTTTGCTGTGGGGTTTTTTGAGTGTTGGAGTTTGGTTTTGGGTTTTATTTTCCTTTTTTCCTTCCCCACACCTGGGGAAGTGGTGCCCCATACTTTATGCAGTTTAACATTTGAAGGCAGAGAAACAGTTCTGAGTGTCCGGGCATAAGAAGGATGATGCCTTTGAACACCTGAACTTGACTGTGTTGATGAGACACACGTATTCCTCAAGCCTTATGATGTGCCCTGAACAGTTATTAATTGTGAGAACCATAGCCTGACAAACAAATCTTTCCACAAATACTCATCTGAATACTTATGGGCTTTGAACTTGACTTCTGTTTGTCTTTCCTTTTAGCAAGCGCTCAAGCTAGGGGTATTACTTGGGAAGTTTTAATTTTTAAGCAGTGATTGGAAAGAGTTCGCAGAAAGCAAGATGAGTTCAGAAGTGCAGCATTTACAGAGTAGAAACTAGCTGGTTAATCAACATGTGCTTGTGTTGGTATATTTTAAAAGTACTTGGAATTTTAAGTACGGTTCCTGGAATAACTGCTGGACAATTATTATACATGTTTTTTTGTTTAAAAAATATATAAATAATATATAAAAAATCTACTAAGACATTGACAAAGCGATATTGTTCTTGTTTCATATACTTGTCTTAAATAATCCATAGTTATGAAATCCATAGCTTAATAAATGGATATCTTGAAACACCAATGCCATTTTCCCCATGTCAGCAAAGCTGCTTCTGCTGAAGCTAAACTCCTGTTCTTAGATGTCAGCAGTGGTTTTACATAGTTTTAATTACGATTCCAAGGCATCAGTGCAATATCAACCACAAGAGGGCAACACTTTTGCATAGCCTGTACAGGGTACTGGGGTTTGGATAATTCCGCCCACCCCCTCCCCCCACCTCCCCATCCCAGTCTCCATTCCAAAAACTATAGGGCAGTGCAGGGGCAGGGTTGGTTTGTTGATTTGTTTTGTTTTGTTGGTTTGTTTTGTGTAGGGTTTTTTGTGATGAGATTAATCTTTTTCTGCATTAACAGCGCACCTAAAAAGAGTATTTTTTTCATACTGTCTACCTACAACTCAGAACCACTTGCAGTCCCAATTGCAACTGACAAAACTACTAACAAAAATGTCTAACTGGAGAAATATTCAATTATGTTTTAATTCAAGTGGGGCTTTTTAGTGAAATGGTTCCAAATGAACAGTGTATTCTATTCACACTCCCAGCATGGGAGTAGCCTTGGCATAAAAATGAATACATAATTAAAGGTGGTTTTGCCTTCCAGATTCATCCAGATTTCAGCTAATTTTCTGCTTTAAACACTGCTTTAGAACTCTTACTTTTTCTAAAAATTGTTTGTATTCCAAATCATTGAATTTGCTGCAAGGATGTATTCTCTTCAAAGATTTCAGAAGTTAGTATTATTCTTTTATCTGCAGGTCATGTGGTTGAAATATTTTGAATAAAAACAGTCAGAAAATAGCCTCAGATCTCAAAAGGATTCTTGACTTTATGTGCTTATAAAAAATTTTCATAATTTTTTCTTTTTTCTGTAAATCTGTAAATGAGGATCCTGGCTCCAAATCTCCAGAAAGAGTCTAACAAATCCTTCTTTTAATTAAAACATGTTGATTTTTTTTTTGATTAGTTTCGATTTTGCTTAATCTAGTCATAAGGCCTTTTATAAAGTAGCAGTTAAAATTATAGGCATCAATGTGTTGAGAAACATGTCATTCTGTGTTCCTTCTATTTAAAAACAAAAGTGTAGATTAATTTCTCCTCCTCATTGAACCTCCTTATCTCTGGAATAAATTGAAAAAAAAAGTAGTGATGGCTTTACTGTTCTTGGAAAGAAGAGGTTGGATTTTTTTGTCACAATCTCTATCACCTTTGTCATTGTGATGGGGGAGGGGGTGGCATAAAAAATTTTGAGCTTTGTGAAATTGTTTCAATTTACATTTCCTATTAATTAAAATATTAACATGCAATAAAAGATGTAATTGCTAACTATAGGAAGTAAAAGAGGGAGGGGGGGAGGGTTGGGGGAAAATCAGTGGGAAACAAAGACTCTTTGTGGGATCTACAAGTGCCAAACATAGTTTGTTTAAACCAGTTGGGCAGGTAAAATGTAGAGACGCCCGCTCTTTCAACAAAAAATCCCCTAGAATTGTCAATTACTCTTCGACCTAGACAGTGACTCATTGTCCACTGAATAAACAAAATAAAAAAGCAGTGTGAACATCATGATAAAAACACCTTTGAGAAAAGCCCATAGTCTTTAGAACTCAGATCTAGGTGACAAACTGTGATCCACCTCCAGCCTTAGCTGTTCAGTAGCTTCCATTTTTTCCCCAAAAGGGTGAAGGAGTTCTCTTTCACTAAGTACTGTATTTCAGTATCTACGTGACTAGCACTGAATCAAGTATGCATTGCAAAAAAATAAAATGCCCAGGGAGAATACTTTTTAAGTTGAATTGAATGTTTCACAATTATTCCATCTGTATGTTCACTTATTATGTTCCTGATGTTTACTCAGTGAAAACAACTTGCATTGTATGTTAGCACAATGGTGCTGACTGGAAAAAAAAATCCATATGATATTTCCATCTCAGAAGTGGCCTACCCTTATCTGAGCCTAGCTGTTTCCTATTAGTTAATTAGTATTTAAATCTGGTGATAAAAATGTGATGGAAAGAATGAGCTGTGCATTAGCAGCCTTGATACAGCTCCTGTTAGGTATTCTAACTTGGAGTGAATAAAGAGTACAGTAACAAACTGCTTTAAAACTCCTGCCACCGTTCAGATAGAGACCACTTCTGGGCAAAAGGACAGAATGTTCTTACTCAGTGGGTGGGTTTTTAAGAGCACTTAATAGATTACAAGCAGAGAGGCTATTTCTAGTCCAAACTACATTGTGTCTTTGTAGTCTATACTGATGGATCTAGAAATGAAAGAACATCTGTCAAAAGAGCTTTTACACTGGAAAAATATATTTATCTCTCTGCAAATTTTTTTAAGACTTCTGCTTGTTACTGCTTGTTACTTCAATAGAGAAAAAAAAAAAAAAAAAAGGACTTTCTGACTGAACCAGACACCGGCATAGCGTACAAATTCAACCCTACCTTGAAATGAAATAGTTTTCTAGTACATAGAGCTCCTGACAGTGTTTGAAAACATCCATTGAAAACAAATGCTGTGGTCATTTACTGGACAGCTTCTGTGCATACAGTCAGAACAAATTTTCCAATAAACAGCCACATGCTAGGCAGGACCCATTATCAAGGAAGTGATCTTAGTTTAGCAAAACTATCAGAAAAGTTTAGGGTGAAAATTTTGCAAAGACTGGGGAAGACCAATTTTTTTCCTCTTATCATAAAAATAAATTCACATATGCATGGAAGAGCAAATAGTAAGTAATTTCCTATTGTTGGCCAAAATTTCTTACCAATTACTGGTAGCAAGAAATTTGGTTCAAAAAGAATAAAAAAGCTGGGAAAATAAGCACGCACTCTTGAAATATTCCAAAGTTGTTTTGCGAAGCATCAGTGTTATCTCTTAATTCCTGATTCATCAGCCACCTTGAGACAAAGAACTCAGAAACATGCATTTGACCCTGTAGATTTATTTTTACTTTAACTTTTATAACAAATCCAACCCTGAAGAGAAGTTAGAGCAGAAGTTTGAGCAACTACTACAGTAAGATTTTGCTCAAAGTATGTGATAGAGTTAATAGAACACCACTTTAATAAATTCTACCAATGAATAACAGAATAATAGCAATAAAAACTCAATATAAAGCTGCTTCTAACTCCAGACATGAAAGTCTTTTGATGAAATAAACTCCCTCTCTATCCTACCCAAATTGTATAGTGCCATTAAAGATTTATCTCTTATTGTGACAAGGTTTAAATTATAAAGAGAAGGCTAGAAGATATTATATAAAGACTGAAGCTACTGTTTCACTGCCTAGTTCAGGCACTGCTCACCAGCTGATTTACTTATGCCTTGTGCCAAATTGCGTAAGAGCATGTTGAAGAGACAAGAATGTTTTTTCTTGGCAGTTATGGTTGGCTACAAATACACCCAAAAATGTTTCCTAAGACCCCAAGTTGTTTTAGTTTCTCTTAGATGTTTCTTATTTGCAGCTGAGTTTAAGAGCTTTTACTTTTAAGGGTCAAATAGCAATGGTAACATGTTGAGGGGATGCAGCTTTTTCGTTTGGTAGAGGCCGAAGTCACTTAATGCTTTCAGCAGTTTTCTCCTTGCTTGCAGAGTAGCTAACAGTAGCCCATACAATAACAAGTTTTGTAAAAATCATCATCTTCAGTAGGTGATGTTTTCCTTTAGTATGTGTATGTGTACAGGGGGAACACCCCGCCCTCACCCCGCAACACACACACACATAAAACCTCAAAAAACCTCCAAACTAAAACCATTGCACCTCAAAAAAACCCTCTCTGAACATCTTTTTCTATTGGCTTGAAAACATGAGTTCTCCTCTGCTGGCAGCACTGGTCACCATAAAAATTAAAGCAGTACAAAAAAAGTAAATTATTGCATGTTTGTTTTCAGATGCTGATGTTGAGGGAACACCACAGAACACTCAATCAGATTTTCCCAGGCACAAGCCTTTAGGATCAATATGAGGAAAGCTCACAAACCTCCCAGTGTTTAAGATGCTGGACTAAATTAAACCCTAATTTAAGGTTAATTACCTTCACTGAAAGCTGCTGGCTCAGAAGATCCTAACTGGGGACTGGTTTTTGGAGATAGTTAAGTATGGATGTTCTATGCAGTCAGAATTGGTTCAGTGCAAATCATGTCTGGCCAATGTAGAAGGGTAGGACCGATTATTAAAATGGCAGAACAGTAGCATGTTTGGGCTTTGTTCTTTCTATCTCTATCTTTCTAAAAATTCATACACTACTTCCGCAGTTCTGTTTGAATTGCAGGAAAAAAGATATGTTACTCCCAGTATGACTCTCTAAAAGTTGCAATTTTTTTCCATTTCTCTGCAACTTGTGTTTGGGAAATGTACTAATTGTCTCTTCTAACAGAAAGAGCTAAGATTCATGTTGATCCTGTTTTTACTGGTATTTCTTGTGGCCTGGGGTAATAAACCTATTTTTGCTGGCCCACTTCCCACTTCTCTGAAGTGGACATAATTCTCAATACCTGTACTATTCCATAAGAATCTTCTAAAACTTGTGTAAAGTGTTAACTGAGATAACTTGTAAAGCATATGAACATTTACCAGTGAGGATAGCTATATTCACTCTAAACACATTAACTTTTTGAAGACTTCCTGTGCTTACTAAGTTGACAAGCCAGTGAGCTGAAGATTAAAAACTAGGAACAGAGGTCCTTCTGACATGCTTTTTTCTATAAATCAGTGGGAAGGAATAGAACAACTAAAGAAAACAGATAAAACCAGATTTATCATTTCCTAGTGTTTCACTAGATATCAGCATCTACCTGTAACTTCTGTTAGGGTAAGTTTTCAGCAAAATTGTAACATTTCCAAAGGTTGCAGGAAGAAGTAAGTTACCATAAGATGAGATGGATCTTTTTCTCTAAAACTTTGTATTTTTATGCAAGTGAAAAGTTCTTTTTGCTTTACCAGGAAATAATTGCTTGTGTTTCTGGCAGCTTTAAATAGTGTCTGTTTGTGACCCAAGTTTCCATCCAAAACTTTATCTAAAGTGCCATTATTCCAGTGCAGAACTTCTAGTTAAATTTTTTCCCAGTGCCTTCCACAGTATTTTGCCTTTTTTGCTCTGTTTTTCTCTCCACTTAAAAGCCATTAGTTTGTTTGAAACATTCACTATTCCAGCTGAACAGATGTGAGCATCACATGAAAGCTTTGAGGAATGTTCATGGCAGCATCTGGTACTTCACTTTAAAGTTTATTTTTAACATTAAATAGTTGTGAGCGGTCATTTGTAGCTGAAATGCTGTCTTCTATAAGCAATGCAATAAAGTCTGACCCTTCAGCATGAGGGGAAAAAAGTATGATAATATGTGGGTTTTGGTAGAGCTATTACAGTGACTTTGCTTTGTTATTCATCACATGTTTGTGCAGATCTATGTATTTTATATGCTCAAACTTCCTTTGAAGTCAGATTGTGTCATGAGAACTGCATGTTCAGTACCAAATCTATCAAAAGCTTTGGCAAACTATTTTGCTTTTTTGAAAGAGTTTCTTATTCTAGTTTACAGTCTCCTTGTTGAAGCAAATTCGTTGCCTTTAATAGGAAATTACCTTCCTAATTTTCATGTGACGTCACAGTGTCAGTAGAATCACTGTGCTAATTCTCTGCATAATACTGATGTCACAATGGTAGATATGATGGCAAAAGATGAGACAGGAACTTCTGAGAGGCAAAGAGAGGTGATAAAAAGGGTTTTGTGGTAGTTTATAGCCCCTGGGAAGGCAGTGTAGGCCTCAGCATGGCTGGAATACTGGGGAAATGAAACACTGGGTCTGCCAGGGTATTGCAGAGCTGCTCCCTCCTGTACTCCCTCAGGACTGTGAGAGATAGAGGGTCCTTTTACCACACTGTCAAAGCGGCAGCTCCTGTCACTCAAAGTGGAATCCCAGACTCTGGCTTACAGCAGTTTTCCACTCATTTGGTGCCAGGGCTGGTGGAGTAGGAGAGAATCTCTAGCCCATTATTTCCAGCCGTGAAAAATGACTGGCAAGAAACATATTTAAGCAGATGTCTTGTGTTTTAACAAAATTTCAGTGAGTCATCCACATGCCCTTAGGCATTCAATGCACCAGACGGCTTCCTAATGCCTGTGGCATCTTGCTCACAATCTAATATTATGCACACATTCCACATTATAAAACCCCACACCTTCAATTGGGGAAGGCCCATAACACTTTGCTAACTTTGGTAAATTTGCTATGAAATTGAGGACCTGGTACAGGACTCAGTGACTAATACAACTTCAATCTGATGTGGTGCTAACAGCCAGAACCTGATTCTGGGCTGCAAGTGGCACCGCTGTAACAATCTTTTGGGCCACCAGCATTTGCCATCTTCAGACAGCCCATGCAGACAAAAAGGTTTCTGTGAATTGGCTGGCAGCCTGTGAGGTATGTAAGCAGCTGTGTGCTACCTTAATTTTCCCCTTCTTTGTCCCAACTTGCCACTCAGGGACTGGCTCAAAGTGAATTAAAAGAAAAGCAAGATGTTTCAGCTTTTAACAGCAGCAAGCTCTTTTTTTTCTATGGGTGCAAAAATGAATGTCCTAAATCTGGCCTCTTGATATTCCTTCTCCTCCTAGCAGAAGGAATAAAGCCGCATGTGCTGTAGTCCCCAGTTAATGCTATCTCACAGATCAACCTTCAATACTGAATGGAAGAGTCAGAGGAGGACATGTATCCAGCTAATGATTTACTTACTGAAAGATCAAGGAAAATATTTGCGCACAACCATGTCCTGCACAACTGTGTCCTGCACAGCGGATAATGAACAACCCTACCTGCCTGGTCCCATACTTCTGGCCTTCCACTAAGGCCTGGATGTGAAGCAATGATTTCTGTAGCAGCAGCAGCAGCAAAGCAAAGCCTCATCCTCAACACTTGCTTAGATGATTGCAAAATATGTTTGCACCTATGCTATGTGTTTCATACAACTGATAACCTGATGTCATGAATCAACATGAAACCATCCCTGGGAATAAATCCTGGGTAAATCAAAACATGTTACAGAAGCATGAAAAAAAGATTTAACAGTAAAGAATAGTGTGGGAAATAAACAGAGAAATTTATAGTAATATGATGTTTAAACTGAATCTTATACAGTTGCAGAGATGACCTAGGATTAGTATAATTTGGAGTTTTCTATAAGCCTGCTTGCTCTGTTTTACACAAACAACTCAATCACTTCCTTTTAAAAGAGAAACAATGTTTTTCCTGTCAGTTTCTCCATTTATTCTGTAAACATAGTTCTTATCAAATGTCATTTTTACTTATGATTATTACACCAGATTGTCTAAAGACACTGTTAAATATGCTATGCAGCCAAGTGTGTTTCTGGAGGGGATAACTTTAGAGACTGCTTTACAAATGCTGGTGTTTGGTTTTGCTTCTTATGTAGTTTCAGACAATGCATATTGCCTTTTTGACTAAGAGGCACCAATTTTATCAGTGTACTCCATGTACCACAAACAGTTGGTTAAGCAGCCTCAAAACTGGGAGTTATTTCAGGTGAAGCAAGCAGCAGGGGTGTTTCTTCTTCAGAGGAAACAAGGCCTCTTAGTTTCACTCTTTGATTAATTTCAGGCTAATTTTAGTAGATCTTAAGCCTTGAAAACACTCTTCTCTGAATTGTGTGAAAACATTGACTCAGTGTTGCTGAATTTCTGACATTTCTCAGATTCTCTAATGTCCTGCAGAGAACTAACGTTGAATCCTAAATTGTTAAAGAAGTGATCTCACTTTCACCTATGATGGCATCAGACCTTTTATCTTTGAAGTCTCAGACTGCTGCACCCTATTCTCAATGGCTTTGACTTGCAAATACTGTTCCTATATTGGAAACCAAAATCTTGTCCTGTAAGAGGATGGCTTGTCCTCTTATGTATACTTTAATTTGCATTGTTACCGAGGAGAGGGAGAAAAGCACAAAGTCAATGTAGAGAACTTGGCCTCCGGAAACCTAGTTTATTGCTGTTCTTATGAAACAAGAGAAATCACATACACCTCTGCTCTTGCAAAGTTTGATAAGACATAACATCTGAGGCTATCTGTATGAATGTGTGTTCTCAGGCCAGTGTCCTGTACTGACAGTAATGGGAAATAAACTAGTGTGACTCTTTTAAGAACAACATTGGTAGAAAATGAAATCGTGATGAAGCCTTCCTTGCTGTTGAATTGATTTGCTATGGAAGTGGGAACAACTCTTTCCTGCCTCTTGCTTGTGAGTTGTTCTCTTGCTATGAGAAGAGGGTGTGTTCATGTTGTAAGTAGTAAACAGGTAGTGTAACTTACTCTATATAGTGTATTTCTTCTGTATATGGCTTCATTCTTTGGTATGAAACTAAGGGGATTACCAAAGCTCCTACAGACCACAGTAAGCAAATGTAACAGACAGTGCACCAGATGATGAAACCCCTGCATTGTGGTTGAGCAACACCTTCATCATTACATCCTATGCCAGAAATTTAAACACCTTAGCTTACCATAGAACATATTTTAATCCAAACCTTTTCCATTTGACAGCAGTTAATATCCAATTTTTATTCTGACTCTGAAGATAGTCAGGAAACTTGGGTTTGCAGATTTTTGGCTAGGACCCAGTTTCTGTTCATACTGATGACTAACAAGACTCAGTGGTTTAAATATTTTTCAGCAGGAAAAAATATTCAAGACATAAGTTGCATTTACTCTGAATAGAAGCCTGCTCAGTGAGGTCCTTGAGGACACTGTGGTTATTTATTCACTAGGGTGATACATTGAATGTGTAGCCCCATCTTTTTCTTATCAAATGTGGATAAAGAGATATTGGCATCTGGCCCACTTAACATCTTTAACCATTGAGCTGATGCTCAATAAAACTAGAGCTGATGGAAACAGGGTCTTTGTTTTGAAAGCAGAACAGACACCACAAAACCACATACACAAACAAATGCTGGACTAATTCAGCAACTAAAGATATATTTGAAGCCTGAGGTATCAACAAAAGGGATATGAATGAGGAGAAACTTCCTAAGGCATCTGTAAACCCCTTTGGGGTTGCTTGACACTTTGGATGTTTGTACAGACTGGGGAATGAGATGCTGGAAAACAGTGCCATGGAGAGGGACCTGGGGTTCCTGATTGATGGCAAGTTGAATATGAGTCAGCAGTGCCCTGGCAGCCAGGAGGACCGACCATGTCCTGAGGGGCATCAGGCAAAACATCGCCAGCTGGTTGAGAGAGGGGATTGTCCCGCTCTGCTCTGCACTAATGCAGCCTCACCTCGAATAGTGTGTGCAGAGGGACAGGCACTGATCTCTCCTCTGTGGTGACCAGTGACAAAACCTGAGGAAGTGGCCTGAAGTTGTGTCAAGGGAGATTTAGGGTGGACATTAGGAAGAGTTTCTTCACCCAGAGGGTGCTTGGGCAAAGGAACAGGCTCCCCAAGGAAGTGGTCAAAGGACCAAGCCTGTCAGAGTTCAAGAAGCATTTGGACAATGCTCTTGGGCACATGGTGTGACTCTTGGGGATGGCGGTGTGTAGGGCCAGGAGTTGGACTCAGTGATCATAGTGGGTCTCTTCCAACTCAGCATATTCTGTAATTCTGTGAAAACTTGCCAGGAGAGACTGCCAAGGGCAATGTCAGAAAGAATATTAAAAAAACCCCAAACCTCCCCTCCCCCCAAAAAAACCAACAACACCCCCCCACACGCTTCCCCCCCAAAAAAACAACCAACCAAACAAACAAACAACACAAAAACAAACAAACAAACAAACAAACAACTAAAAAAAAAAAAAAACCTAGTGATCTGGGACTGAACCACACCTGATTTGGGTAGATTTGGGCTTACAGTCAAGGTTTCCTACATCACTGCTAGAGCCCCAAGCAAAG
Organism: Empidonax traillii; assembly: GCF_003031625.1. Taxonomy (NCBI): domain Eukaryota; kingdom Metazoa; phylum Chordata; class Aves; order Passeriformes; family Tyrannidae; genus Empidonax; species Empidonax traillii. The sequence goes on along the minus strand of NW_020955241.1, from coordinate 2,189,257 downwards.
GGCCGGTTAATAGTGTGGTGAAATATGTCCTTCTGTGAGGATTTTCCTCCAAAGTTGAAAAGGCTTAAATTTCTAACTAATGTAGAACATGAACACTTCTGATACATGAATTTGAATAAGGTAGAAGTATTTAATCTCTAACACTATGCTAAGGACCAAAAATTGTGTGCTATGCTCTTGCAAATGTCCAAACAATCTGCAGTTTTGTGCAGTGAAATTAAATCCATTTTTATTCTGAGCAGGACTTAAGTGACAATTCTGCTCAAATATCACCAGTTCTAAAATGTCTTTTAGCTTTTGACCAGAAGTGTCACAGTTTATCGGAAAGACATGCAATTGGAAGCATCCAACTAGTCTCATACACATAACAGATAAAATTTTAACAGCCTTAACA